>NC_053493.1:15702233-15769733 GCF_905171775.1 Rana temporaria
TTGAACATCACTGCAGGCCTGTAGTGCAACAGTTAATATAGACTTCCTGGGATGGCCTGGGTGGGGCCATACAGGAAGTAGAGGAGATAAGAAGGTAACCAGAACAGAGTCAGGCCTCTTAATGGACAGATGGAAACAGGAAAGCTGCCAGACTATTGCATATCCATGACAGGGTGAAGGCGGGGCTGGGACAAAGAGTGGGCAGGAGGAGTGGCACTGTAAGTGGTTTACTGTATAGATAGGGGCACCAGTGAGCTCATTCTGATACAAGGAATTTTGACAAGCAGATCACTGCTGGGGGGGTAACATCCCCTAAGTGCACACATAATGAACAGGTAGAGGCGCAATTTAGCTTCTTTGCCCTGGGCGCTGGGTGACCTTGTTCCGCCACTGGGTGCAGAGGTGCCGCCCCAGTAATCTCCATGCGGAGAACCTACCGCATGGATTTATATGAGGATTTTTTGTTTTGAAGCACATGAACAGAACCTGAGGCACTAACTGGCTTCAAAAAGGTTGGGCTCACCCACTTGTGACATTAGCGAATGTTGATTCACTATTGTCTTCCTGCTTCTCCTTCCGGCCAATCAGGAAGCGGGTCCTAAGACCTGATTGGCCTGGGAAGAGAAGTGACAGGATTTGCCAGGAGGAGAAGACGGGGGGTGGGGGGAGCCGCCGCAACCTGGATGGGGTTAGTGCGGATCTGGCAGGCAAGTGAGCGGGTGGTACCATCCGCCACTGGCTATTGGTCTGACTCAGCATCTCAGACATCTGCAGAGAGACCACTGCTTCCACACATGGGTCTTCTCAGCAGGGCAGGAGTCAGGCTTTTCTACTCCGGCTGCGGCTGCTTCTAAAGAAAATGCACCTGGAATGTAATCAGCTGACTTAGATTGAAAGGCCAGTTGACATTGAACGCAAAAAAGATGATACTAAACAGTTAAATGCAACATTGCGCCCCCTTTTTTTTTCCTTTTTTTTGGGTGATGTCAAAATTCTAATATCTAAATATATTAACGCATGCGTGCCAAAACAAACATACGCCTGTACGTGATCCAGTATCAGCGCGTGAGCGGGCACACCATACATCTCTCTTTATCTCTGCTAATTAAACATATGGATATTAGTTACAACAAACACAGTCCCCGGCCATTGGAAGGCTATTGATTGAGGATCATTCGATTAAAAAAAAAAAAATTATATTTAAAAGATTAATGCATTTTACACCAAAATGGTTGGACAAAAACAAAATCAATCACGCTGTTGGGGGGGGGGGGGGGCCCTAAGCTGGAGACCTTGTTAAAAATAACACAAAAATGATGGATATGCGGTTTCCAGTTTAGCACAGGACAATTAAGATAAAGTGGTCGTGGCTGGGAGCGTGGCCTCCCGGGAAATTTAGCGCTGTGCTGTGAAGTGGAACTGTGAAAAGTTGGTACAGATAACTTTACTGCCTGCTGATCACTTCACACCGGGGAGGGCCCGGGAGCGGGGCCCCTTCGTACATCCTACAATACTACGTCAATACTATATTTTCTGAAACTTATGTAGCAGCAATATACAGTTAAGCTCAAAAGTTTGCATACCCTTGAATTTTTTTTGAAATTTTGGCATTAATATTGAAAATATGATGGATCATGCCAAAAAAAAAATATTTTATTTAGGGATAGCAATCACATGAAGCAATTTATTATCACATTGTTTTTTGGATCCTTTTAAAATCATAATAACAGAAATCACTCAAATGGCCCTGATAAAAATATTACATACCCTGGAATGTTTGGCTTTGGCAGTGGAGGTTCGTCCATAGAGGGCGCTGGAGCGCCGCCCCCTTTGGCTCCGCACCGCCACTGACTAATAACATAGATTTATTGCATTGCATGAATCTATGTTATTGTCGCCGCTGCTGCTGGTCTATTCAGTAGGCCGGACATAGAGCGCCGGCCACCTGAATAACGGCAGCTGGTTGGCTGTACAGAAGTGCCCATCAGAGCCAGCGGCTCTAATAGGCTTTCCGAGTACAGCCCTCAGGCTGTAGTCGGCTTCCGAATGCTTATCCTCGGGACGTACCGACGGTGCGTTCCTTGGATAAGACTGACAGGCGTCTCAGCCAATCAGGTTCACCGGTTCTGGCTATCGGTAACCTGATTGGCTGAAGCGTCATCGAGGGCGGGAGACAACATCGAGGGACGTGGATGACTGACTCCAGTAAAGGTAAGTGGCGGGGGGGAGGGGAATTTTACAGGGCACAGCGGCAACGAAGGGCACAGTGACATCAATGGGCACAGTGGCAACAATGGGGACAATTTGCACAGCGGCATGAATGGGCACAGTGGTGACAATTTGGCACAGTGGGGACAATTTGGCACAGTGGGGACAATGTGGCACAGTGGCGACAATTAAAGGGCACAGTGACATCAATGGGCACAGTGGCGACAATTAAAGGGCACAGCGGTGACAATTAAAGGGCACAGTGGTGACAATTGGCACAGTGGTGACAATTGATGGCACAGTGGCTGTGTTTGATGGCATGGCACAGTGGCTGTGTTTGATGGTATGGCACAGTGGTGACAATTGATGGCACAGTGGCTGCGTTTGATGGCATGGCACAGTGGCTGCGTTTGATGGCATGGCACAGTGGTGCGAATTGATGGCACAGTGGCTGCGTTTGATGGCATGGCACAGTGGCTGCATTTGATGGCATGGCACAGTGGTGACATTTGATGGCACAGTGGCTGCGTTTGATGGCATGGCACAGTGGCTGCGTTTGATGGCATGGCACAGTGGTGACAATTGATGGCACAGTGGCTGCGTTTGATGGCATGGCACAGTGGCTGCGTTTGATGGCATGGCACAGTGGCTGCATTTGATGGCATGGCACCGTGGTGCGAATTGATGGCACAGTGGCTGTGTTTGATGGCATGGCACAGTGACTGCATTTGATGGCATGGCACAGTGGTGACAATTGATGGCACAGTGGCTGCATTTGATGGGCACAGGGAGGCTGCAATTTTTTTTTTTTTCGTTTGCGCCCCCCCAAAAATTTTGAGCACCAGCCGCCACTGGGCCTTGGTACAGACACAGAAGGTGGCACACGCAGGTTACAATGGCAATTAAAGGTTAATTTCCACACATTCGTGAGTCATTTTTAAATCACAATTAGTGTCTGTGTATAAATAGTCAATGAGTTTGTTAGCTCTCACATGGATGCACTAAGCAGGCTAGACACTGAGGCAAGAGGAGGTAGAAAAAGAACAGTCAAAAGGCCTGGACATGACGCCAGTTTGTTGACAGTAATCGCTTTGTTATTGGACGGAGCATTCATGTGGTAATGAGCCACTGGGACTGGCCCTTCTTTTGGTCCCGAAAACCCGGCGGTCACGGACACAGCCGGATGCACCCCCAGGGGGCGTGCAAGAAGCTCATTTATGGAAGGACGTCATTTTACGCCCTCCCAAAATTAGCCAGCATTCGGCTTTGGTCCGGTTGGATTAGGAAAAGACCAGGAACAAAAATGTTTATATTTTGCAGCTTACCAATCCTTATATGTATAGCAGCTGCATTCGTTATTTTTCCCTCTTTATTTTCACTTGGTGATCCTGCCAGTAACACACTTCATGTCCTATGGTGACAACCAGTGGCGGAACTACCAGGGTCACTAAGGTCGCACTGGGCCCTGGTGTTCCACCACTTTTGGAGGGGCCCCAATGGGGTTGCTGGCTGCAGGGCTCTGAGCTAAGAGCGTCTCTCTCATACAGCCCAGAGCCTGCACTGACAGTTCCCCCTCTCTCCTCCCTTGCATGGATGGGAGAGGAGAGAGCCGATCTGATTCTTCTCCTCCCACCTTCTCCTCATTTGTGCAACGTGGGAATTGGGAAGCTAAGCAGCTGAATTTGATCATTAAGCTGCTTGGATTCACACCTCACACGATACACACAAAAGAGGGTGCAGGAAAAGAAGGAGCAGATCACCTCTCTCCTCTCCCATCCGTGATAGGGAGGAGGGAGGGGAGAACTGTCAATGTAGGCTATGGACTGTATGAGAGAAAGGCTCTCATCTCAGAGTTCTGTTGAGAAGGCACCGATAGGCAGCATTGATGAGCACTGATAGGTGGCACCGATAGGCAGCACTGATGATCAGTGCCCTGATTACCAGTGTAATCAATGTACTGACACACTCTTGCCAGTTAACGGCTCTCTTTTCCTCACACAGACACAGCGTGGGAGGAAAGAACTGCCGATAACCAGCAAATCTGTTAACATGTAATCAGCTGACCACATAGTAAAGGACCGCTGTGATTGGTCCTTTACCGTGATCTGTGATAACCTGTATCTGAAGGATGGAAGGCTAGGATGGAGGGTTGGGGGGGGTCAGGGGGACCCTTCATGGTTTCTTGCCCTGGGGCCCTAAAGGTTCCAGGTACTGATAACAGCACAGGCACAGAACATATGAAGTTGTTAGCTCTGAGAACTGAGCGATCATCGGTGTTTGATCGCTCAGTTCTCATCCTTAAAGGTGGTGGGGGACCAAAGCTGCATTCTCTTAGGTATATATATATATAAAAAAAAAAAACATACTTCTCTTTTAACAGACCAACCAGCACATCTAATGCTACTAATGGCCAACATGCTCTTTTCAGTCTCCAGGCACCCCATCCACAATCCATATTAGGAGACCACTCCCCAACTCCATACAGAATCCATACCCAATGGCAGCCAACATAATTTGCATTGATGAATCCCAGCAAATGTTCAGGAGACCTCAAAAGCTCTTGCAATGGCCCATTCACATTGGGCTGAGCCCCCAGCCAGTCTCCTGAATTATCTGGAGAGCCACAACCCAAGTCCCTTTTAGCATCTGAACAGAAAGCCGGTACATCTAATGACACTAATGGTCGCCGTTAGACTCCAGGCACTCTGTCCACAACCCATACCAAGAGACCACTCCCTGACTCCATACAGAAGCCAAACTCAATCAACCACCAAGGATGGGTCCCTGGGCATTTTGTAAGCTGCTTCTAGCACTTTGTACTCATTATATCCAACCACCATCCAACCAACCAACCATTGTGGTGTCCTGCTGGACTCTGAGAAATTACTAAAAAAAATGGAAAACATAGAAGAGCCACACTAGTTTGTACAGTTCATAAAAGGTTTTATTCTGCAACAAAAAGCATCATGTTTCGGGGGCTTAATACTCCCCCTTATCAGGGCTTGTAGAGCAATAACCATAGGGTAAAGCATCAAATGCTACAAATGGCCACCATGTTGCTTTTAGGCTCCAGGCACTTGATCCACAATAAGAGAACACTCACTGACTCCATACAGAAGCCAAACCAAATGAACAACCAAGGATGGGTCCCTGAACATCTGGTAAGATGCCTCCAGGTCTTAGCACGCACTGTGTTTTGGGAGCTTAACACTCCCCCTTCATCTGGGTCTGTGGAGAAATAACCATATGGTAGAAGATACTGTCCTTGACAGGCTGCCCTTGTCCAAGCACCTGCATGGCATGATCTGTACTTGGGTTCCAACTTACAGTCCAAGACAGTATCCCTCACCTTATAGTTGTTGCTCTGATGAAGAGGAAAGTGTTGAGCCCCTGAAACATGAAATCTTTCAGTGGCGGTGCGTCCTTAAGTGCTCAGGAGCACCGCCCCCCCCCCCCTCTCCTGTCACTATCTAAATTACCATAGATAGATTCATAGTCGGTGCCGACACCCCCTTTTTAGGTGTCCGGACCCATTTCGGTCACCTGAATTACAGCGGTGGGGTGTCTTTTGGCTGCACCTGATTATAGGTGTCCAAAAAAATGAGAAGCGGTTGCAACGGTGTGCGTTCCTTCTCACTCAGCTCAATGTTAGAAATTCGCTTTGCTTACATTGACCCACCTCCAGGCCAATCAGGTTACCGGTCGCCTGACTGGCTGAAACGCCAGGCGATGTGATCGGACACCTATCGGAGAGAAGGATGGGAGTAGACGCGTTGAGGGGAGAAGACACTTGGTTGGAGGGGAGGAGACACTTGGAGGGGAGAAGACACTGCTGCCCCACTGAGACAGGGTAAGTGTCGGGCAGTAGGCGAGCGGGCGGGGGGGATCACAGTGGCAGCATTGGATGGCACAGTGGCAGCATTGGATGGCACAGTGGCAGCATTGGGAGCATTGGATGGCACAGTGGGAGCACTGGATGGCACAGTGGCAGCATTGGGAGCATTGGATGGCATAGTGGGAGCACTGGATGGCGCTGTGGCAGCATTGGATGGCACAGTGGCAGCATTTGATGGCACAGTGGGAGCATTGGGAGCATTTTTTGGCACAGTGGCAGCATTGGATGGCACAGTGGGAGCATTTTATGGCACAGTGGCAGCTTTGGATGGCGCAGTGGCAGCATTGGATGGCACAGTGGCAGCATTGGATGGCACAGTGGCAGCATTGGATGGCACAGTGGCAGCATTGGATGGCACAGTGGCAGCATTGGATGGCACAGTGGCAGCATTGGATGGCACAGTGGCAGCATTGGGAGCATTTGATGGCACAGTGAGAGCATTTGATGGCGCAGTGGGAGCATTTGATGGCACAGTGGGAGCATTTTTTGGCACAGTGGCAGCATTGGATGGCACAGTGGGAGCATTTTATGGCACAGTGGCAGCATTGGATGGCACAGTGGGAGCATGTGATGGCACAGTGGGAGCATTGGATGGCACAGTGGGAGCATTGGATGGCACAGTGGCAGCATTGTATGGCACAGTGGCAGCATTGGATGGCATAGTGGCAGCATTGGATGGCATAGTGGCAGCATTGTATGGCACAGTGGCAGCATTGGATGGCACAGTGGCAGCATTGTATGGCACAGTGGCAGCATTGGATGGCATAGTGGCAGCATTGGATGGCATAGTGGCAGCATTGGATGGCACAGTGGCAGCATTGGGAGCATTTGATGGCACAGTGACAGCATTTGATGGGCACAGTGGCTGCGTTTGATGGCACAGTGAGGCTGCAATTGATGGTGTTTTTTTTTCAATTTTTTTTGTTTGCGCCCCCCCCAAAAATTTTGAGCACCAGCCGCCACTGATGTCTTTTGTTGCAGAATAAAATCTTTTATTGACCATATGAAATAGTGTGTAGCGCTCTTATATTGTTTGAGTAATCTCCTCCAAGGGTCCAGCAGGAAACCACTGTGGTTGGTGAACAGCCTTCTCTCCAGGAACTGGACACTACATAAAACATTACAATAAATCACCACAAGTCATCATCTACTAAGGAAGGTTTAGCGCTAAGAAATGTCCCGGGATCAGACCCAGACTGTGCTTTCATAAAAAGGGGGACGCCGACAGTTTTTGGTCTTACCTGCCGTATCATTGAAATAGTCCTCATGGTTGACACACTCTTCGTGCTTGACTTCGATCTGGTACATAATAGTACATTCCTCCGGTACGCAAAGTGTCTGCATGAAAAAGAGAGAATATAGGTTAGACACAGATTAGATTAGAAGAGGAACGTTATACCAGCCAACCACATACACTGCAGGCTAATCAATGAAAATAATGTAAAATTTACATTTCATACATTATTTATTTAAAAAACGATTCCACGGCACTGTAGAGAACATTATATCACTTATATCAGTCCCTACACCACAGGAGCTTACACTCTAGTGTCCCAACACAATCCCACACTATAAAAATATAAAAACATACACAAAATCCAGCGTTCAAAAAATCAAAACAAATTAAACCACGTCAAGATTTCCTCAATCTCTCACCACATCTGGCACGCTCGGTGGCTTCCACCAGGTCACTTCCGGTTCTGACCCGATGTCACTTCCAGTTGCCGTACAGCCCCACCCAATGCATTTCGTCCTTGTGACTTTGTCAGACCAACCTATGACGAAGTTGCAAGGACGAAACGCGACGGGTATGGTTATGCGGCAGCCGGAAGTGAAGTTAGGTTGAAACCAGAAGTGATGTTAGACCAGAACCTAAAGTGACGCCACCGGGTATTTCATATATGATCACATGGTACAGACAGGGCCAATCGCAGCCCATCTATACCATGTGATTTGCTGTGGCCAATCACACCTAATCACAATAGTAAACACTGAATGAATAGTTTTCATTCAGAAAAAGTGGTTACTTATAGTATGAAAAAATAATAATTCTTAATCACCTCCCCAGAGTAGTACAGTGTTACTATGGTAGCACCATATTGCACTGTTCACTGTATGTAAAAAAATAAAATAAAAATGTAATAAAAAGAAAATTGAAAAATAGTTATATATTGTCACCACTCAGTGTCCCTGATCACTGCTACACCAGTTATATTATAAAATACGACGAACAAAATTCACTGGTGAAATTCCGTAAAAAAAGAAGAAACAAAAAGAAAAAAGAAACTTAAAAAAAGTGAATTTTCATTTTAAAATTTTCCAAAAAATTGTGACAAACAATTACAACTTACAAAAAAATCACCATGCCTCTTACTATATACCTTGGACTGTCTACCTGGTGTTTTTGTGCCTCAAGAAATTAGATCACTACATCAGGATTGATCGATTTTCATATACAGTATAAATACCACAGTTTATGGACTCTAACTTTCCTACAGACTAAATATTATACACTGGGTTATTTTCACCTAAGAAATATAGCAGAATATATTTTGGGCTAAATTTATGAAGAAAGAAACAAAAAGTGTTCTCTTTTGTTTTTTTAATTTACAGTATTTTTTTTTTATTTAGCAATAATTAAATACCACCAAAAGAAAGCTTTATATGTGTGAAAAACATTTCATTTGGGTACAGTGTTGCACGACCGCCCAATTGTCATTTAAAATATAAAAGTTGAAAAAACTGTCCTGGGCAGGAAGGGGGGGTGAAAGCGTCTGGTATTAAAGTGGTTATTATTTTGTAAAACAAAAAATTGAAAGGTTTACTTATATAATATAGAGAGATTTTGGTATACATTGGTGCCAAAAAATTTCCACCCGAAAAACGTACTTCCTATATAATTTTGTATCCATTTGGGGGGTTGGCACAGGCTCCTCCATGTTTTTTTTTTATATTGTGCCATTGGATGTAACCATTCCAAACTATGTCCAAAAATAAAAAACTTTTTCCAAAATGATTATATATTTTTTTTTTAAATGTAAAAAAGAAGAAGGTTGTGCTCTAATCCTTGTACACAGCAGAGGTCATATCCTGCCTCTCTCTACGATGTGCATTAGATCTTTTATTAATGAGGGGTTTGCAATATATAGGATGTAGAGGGGTCAGAGTGCTGGGGGGGATATCTTGGGGGCGTAGAGGGGCCAGAGCTTTACTTTGCCCAGGGGCCCATGATGCTATTAAGACGGCCCTGGCCATAATAGTTAATACCCAAGACTAGGCTAGGTAGACACCATAGCCAAAACCAGGCTGATGCCCTCAGCATCATGCACCAGCCTAATGCCGCGTACACATGATCATTTTTCGTCATGAAAAAAAAAAAAAAAGTTTTTCGGCATGTAGAAAAAAACTTAGGCCCAGATTCTTAAACGAGATACGACGGCGTATCTCCAGATACGCCCTCGTATCTCTAAGTTGCGCGGTCGTATTTATGCGCCCGATTCTTAGAATCAGTTACGCATAGATTTCCCTTAGATCCGACAGGCGTAACTGTGTTACACCGTCGTATCGTAAATGCATATTTACGCTGGCCGCTAGGTGGCGCTTACGTCGAATTACGCGTCGAGTATGCAAATTAGGTAGATACGCGAATTCCCGAACGTACGCCCGGCCGACGCAGTAAAGTTACGCCGTTTACGTTGGGCTTTTCCCAGCGTATAGTTGCCCCTGCAATATGAGGCATAAGTGCGGCGTAACAATGTTAAGTATGGCCGTCGTTCCCGCGTCGAAATTTGAAAAAGTTACGTCGTTTGCGTAAGTCGTCCGTGAATGGGGCTGGACGTCATTTACGTTCACGTCAAAACCAATGACGTCCTTGCGGCGTACTTTGGAGCAATGCACACTGGGAAATTCCACGGATGGCGCATGCGCCGTTCAGGGAAAAACGTCAATCACGTCGGGTCACAGTACATTTACATAAAACACGCCCCCCTGATCCAAATTTGAATTAGGCGGGCTTACGCCGGCCGATTTACGATACGCCGCCGCAACTTACGGAGCAAGTGCTTTGAGAATACAGCACTTGCCCGTCTAAGTTGCGGAGGCGTAACGTAAATCAGATACGTTACGTCCGCACAATTTTACGCGGATGTACGAGAATCTGGGCCTTAGTTTTTTCCAACTTTATCATTAAAAACGACGTTGCCCACACACAAATGCTCTAGCAAAGCGCGGCGACGTACAACACGTACGACAGCACTATAAAGGGGAAGTTCCATCCGCCTTTGGGCTGCTTTTGGTGATTCCGTGTTAGTAAAAGACGATTCGCGCTTTTCTGTCTGTTACAGCGTGATGAATGTGCTTACTCCATTAATAACGCTAGTTTTACCAGAACGAGCGCTCCCATCTCATAACTTGCTTCTGAGCACGCGCAGGTTTTTAACGTCGTTTTAGCCCACACACGATCATTTTTTACAACCCGAAAAGCGACATTTAAAACGTCGTTAAAAAATGCAGCATGTTCGGAAAAAAAAATTACGTTTTTAAAACAACGTTTTTTTCATGCCGAAAAATGATCGTGTGTACGCGGCATTAGGTGTGGATTCTCCCCCGTGTGGAATGGTGAACCGGGTCCTTCTCTCTGGGAGATTCTTCAGGTTACAATACATGGCAGAGGCTGCGAGTACATAAATTATTCACTACTCAAACAATATAAAATGCCAAGAAAATCTCAACACCGCCAGCAACATATTACTAATCCTGTCACTGCATGACGGGCAGACAGAATATTGAAAGGAAAAAGGCGTAGAGAAACTAATAGAACCTGAAAAGGTGACACGAGAAAGGCGGCATCAAATGGCCATGCAAGATTTTTTTTATTTAATTTTTTTTTTTTTCACGTACACATTTAAAGGGCAACTCCATTTCTGTTTGGGAAAAAAAATAATCATAAAAAATAAATAAAAATCAAGCACATGCAATTGTAACGCAAGTCATATCTCACTCCACGCTGATCTGAGGAACGACACGATGGAAACCTCTTTACCTACCTAATATAATACAGTGGAACCTCGGATTGCGAGTAACGCGGTTAACGAGTGTTTCGCAATACAAGCACTGGGCCAGATTCACATAGAATCCGCGGCGGCGTAGCGCAAGACATTTACACTACGCCGCCGCAACTTACTGGAGCAAGTGCCGTATTCTCAAAGCACTTGCTCCGTAATTTGCGGCGACGTAGTGTAAACGGCCTGCCGTAAGGCCGCGTAATTCAAAGGGGGCGGCTTGTTTTTAAATTAAGCGCGCCCCCGCGCCGATCGAACTGCGCATACGCCAGCCGTAAAAATAGCCCAGTGCGCATGCTCCAACTCACGTCGGAAAACGTCAATGAAGCCGACGTGAGCGTCATTTCTGCAAATTCCTATTCGCGAACGACTTAGGAAAACGACGTAAAAAATTCAAATTTCGACGCGGGAACGACGGCCATACTTAACATTGGCTGCGCCTCATAGAAGCAGGGGTAACTATACGCCGGGAAAACCCTTACGAAAACGGCTTAAAGTCGGGCCCGTGTACGTTCGTGAATTGGCGTATCTCGCTGATTTACATATTCTCGCCGTAAATCAGCGAGAACGCCCCCAGCGGCCATTTAAAAAAGGCAGTTAAGATTCGACGGTGTAACACAGTTACACCTGTCGGATCTTAGGCATATCTATGCGTAACTGATTCTATGAATCAGTCGCATAGATACGACCGACGCAACCCTGAGATACGACGGTGTATCAGGAGATACACCGTCGTATCTCTATGTGAATCTGGCCCACTGTATTTAAGAAAATCCTAACTCGGTTTGCGAGTGTTGTCTTGGAACACGAGCAGGATTCAAGCCAAAGCGGTGTGCAGTACCGCGTTTGGCCTGAGGTGGAGGGGCACCGGATCCAATCGGCCCCGTTCGGAAAAAATTCAGTTCCCAAGCCTTTTCCGAGGTTTGCCAAGGTCAGCCGAGCTGTACTCGAGCCTTTCTCTATGTTTTTCTGAGGCTCTCCGGCACCCCCTCACCTCTGGCCACATGCGGTATTGCATGCCATAGAAGTCAATGCGGAACAAATTATTTTCGTTCCCATTGACTTCAATGGGGAAACTCGCTTTGATATGCGAGTGCTTTGGATTACGAGCATTCTCCTGGAACGGATTAAGCTCGTAATCTGAGGTTCCACTGTACCTTGTATACCACTGGGTGCATACCATACGATTTGACTATGGATACCTAGTTCCAATTATATAGGAACCAACGACTATCTTGGAAAAACGAGGAGGACCGTCCTGTGGCATTATATGGGTGACAATAACCATTTGTTGGAGGACCATTTAATGTGTTTCTATTTTGATGTTTTTGACTATTAAACCATGAGTGTTCTTGCTGAAGTTTTTCCTGAAGAAGCGGGTAATATCCTGCGAAAAGCAAACTGCATCGAAATAACAGCAACTTACTGTGCTCCTTCATAAGGGAGCCACCAATAACCTGTATTCAAGGAGTACCAGATGGTTTTGATTACGTTTTATGTGTTTTGTATGTTTTTTGATATGAATACATGTGCAGATTCTTTAATAAATAGCTTTTGATACTTTTTACAAAAATGGGGTACCGTTATAGTCCCTATATTTCGTTTGTTACGATCCATTATTTTGTATACACTCCCAACAAGTCACATCCTTCCACAAAGAACAGGACGACATAAGAACGGAGCATAGCACAATGACGCCATCCCATTCATTTTGGATTGAGGATTCCATAAATAAATCCTGATCTGATAAAACTACACTCCAAACAAGTGTCGTCCTTCCACAATGAACAGGATGATGTCAGAAAGGAGCATAGCGCGATGACATCATCCCGTTTGTTGTAGGAGGAGGATTCCATAAAGCCTGATCTGATAAAACTACACTCCAAAATAGTCTCGTTCTTCCACAAAGAACAGGATGACGTCAGAACGGAGCATAGCGCGATGACATCATCCCATTAGTTGTGGAAGGAGGATTCCATAAATCCTGATCTGATAAAACTACACTCCAAACAAGTCTCGTCCTTCCACAATGAACAGGATGACGTCAGAACGGAGCATAGCGCGATGACATCATCCCATTCGTTGTAGGAGGAGGCTTCCATAAATCCTGATCTGATAAAACTACACTCCAAACAAGTTTCGTCCTTCCACAAACAACAGGATGATGTCATAATGGAGCATAGCACGATGACGTCATCTCACTCCACGCTGATCTGAGGAACGACATGATGGGAACCTCTTTACCTACCTACAATAATACCTTGTATATCACTAGGTGCATACCATACGATTTGACTATGGATACCTAGTTCCAATTACATTGGAACTAACGACTATCTTGGAAAACAAGGAGGACCGTCCTGTGGCATTATATGGGTGACAATAACTATTTGTTGGAGGAACATTCAATGTCTATTTTTATGTTTTTGACTGTTAACCGTGAGTGTTCTTGCTGAAACTTTTCCTGAAGAAGCGGGTTATCTCCTTGAAACGCAAAATTACAGCAACTCACTATGCTTCACCATAGGGGAGACATCAAGAACCTGTATTCAAGGAGTACTAGATGGTTTTTGTTAGGTTTTCTGTGCAGCTTTTGAGTGTTTTGTATGGTTTTTTTTTATTTGTATACGTGTGCAATTTTTATCATATAATAAATATTTTTTTATACTTTTTATAAAAATTGGGTATCGTTATAATCCTTAAATCTTTTTTTTTTTAAGATTTACAAATGGCACCGTTTCCTATACCAGTGGTTCTCAACCCTGTCCTCCAGTGCCACCCCCAGGCCATGTTTGTAGGATTCCCTTTATCTTGCACAGGTGCTTTAAATCAGGAAACGGCTTGGCTTTTTTGACAGCTATTTAATCCAAGAGAAATTCCCAAAACATGGCCTATTGGGGGGTACTTGAGGACAGGGTTGAGAACCATTGTCCTATACCACAGACCTCTTCAAAGACCTTTCTAGTCCTTCTCTGGGCTCTGTGGTAAGCCAGCTGAACCACCAGCTTTAGTTCTGGAATCTCCAGGCGGGACGGAGATTGCGGCAAGGCACCAGCGGGCAAGGAGAAGGAGGATCGAACTCTCGCGCCGCCTGTAGAAGCAATTTAGTAGCCAATTAGCCGCTAGGATGGCTTTTACAAAAAATAAAAAATAAAAGATGGCTTCCTGAAAAAAAAAACAATACCAGGATGATGCCTGTGGCTGCAGGTCAAAAGTGGCAAATCGGTTTATAAGTGATCAGCTGGGATTGGATACAGCTGATCCCATGGTAAAGGGCCGCTGTGATTGGCTGTGTCCAAAAAACACATAGCGGTTACAGAGCATGCCCATTGCATGGCCCAAGTGGCGTGCAGGGGGCTGGGTTTATAAGAGGATGTCTATGGACGCTCCTACTAGAACAATAGTACCATGCTGTAGCCGTTTTTGTCTCTAGCACAGTAGTAAAGCGTGAGATACGAAGAGAGGAAATGGATAGCCGCACTCCAATAACCAAAAAGGTTGTCTTTTTATTCAAACGAACAGCAAATGCATCACTTCACAAGGTCACAGCAAAGGAACAGGGGAACAGCCGATGCGTTTCGCACTGAGCTAGTGCTTAATCATGGCTGGTAGTAGAGCGGTTAACCACTTAAGGAGGGAGCCTCTTTTTCAGATGTGTTGTTTACAAGTTAAAAACATTTTTTTTTGCTAGAAAAATACTTAGAACCCCCAAACATTATACATTACACCCTAGAGAATAAAATGGCGGTCATTGCAATACGTTTGGTAACACCGTATTTGCGCAGCGGTCTTAAAAAAATAAGACAGCAGTAAAGTTAGTCCAATTGTTTTTATATTGTGTTAGATAATGTTACGCCAAGTAAATTGATACCCAACATGTCACGCTTCAAAATTGCGCCCGCTTGTGGAATCACATGCCTGACGAAGGGGTCCTGCGTGACTCCGAATCGTTGTACTCTCCTTGTGTTGTGATCATGCAATAAATCATCCGTTAGGGCGCTATTCACGTCGTTCCATGGTGTGCTGGCAAATATCTACATTGTGATTTGAACCAGTTTCCAGATGGTTGTTGCTGCAGCACCCTAATTTGAGAGTTCATCCAGGAATGTGTGCGATGGGAATATGAAGTATCGCTCATGGAATGGCGTAAAACCTTTACCCTTAAAAATATCCATAGGCGACATTTAAAAAATTCTACATGTTGCATGTTTTGAGTTACAGAGGAGGTTTAGGGCTAGAATTATTGCTCTGGCTCTAACGATCGCTGCGATATTTTACGTGTGTGGTTTGAACACTGTTTTCATATGCGGGCGCTGCTCGCGTATGCGTTCGCCTATGCGCGCGAGCTCGTCGGGACAGGGCGCTTTAAAAAAATGTATTTATTTTTTTCTTATTATTTTACTTTATTTTATTTGTTTTTACACAGTTTTAAAAAAAAAAACATTGGGTCACTTTTATTCCTATTACAAGGAATGTAAACAGAAAAAGCATGACAGGTCCTCTTAAATATGAGATCTGGGGGTCAAAAAGACCTCACATCTCATATTTACACTAAAATGCAATAAAAGAAAAAACGAAATAAAAAAATTGCCATTTAAAAAAAATTACAAAAAAAATGGCCCTTTAAGAGCTATCAGCGGAGGTGACGTTTTCATGCCACTAATGCCCTGCTATGGTATGGAGACAGGTGGGGGCCATCTTCACCTTCACTCGTCTCCATACCAAGCCACTACCGACGGCTCCGGTAAGCGACAGAAAGCGCGGGAGAGTGGCGGGAGGGGGGGCCCCCTCTCCCGCTGCCAATAACAGTGATCTCGCCGCGAATCCGCTGCAGAGACCACCATTATCGTAAACCGGACCGCCGCCTGAAGAGATGGATACCTCGGTTATGGAAGCTAGCTGCTGCCATAACAGAGAGATCCTTCTTCAAAGTGCCGACGTGTATAGTCGTGCGGCGGTCCGGAAGTGGTTAAAGCGGGAGTTCACCCTAAAAAAAAAATGTAAGATTAGATTGATGCTCATTTTGTCTAGGGGAATCGGGTAGTTTTTTCAAAAACAAAGCAGTACTTACCGTTTTAGAGAGCGATCTTCTCCACCGCTTCCGGTTATGGGCTGCGGGACTGGGCGTTCCTTCTTGATTGACAGGCTTCCGACGGTCGCATCTATCGCGTCACGAGTAGCCGAAAGAAGCCGAACGTCGGTGCGGCTCTATACGGCGCCTGCGCACCGACGTTCGGCTACTTTCGGAAAATCGTGACGCGATAGATGCGACTGTCGGAAGCCTGTCAATCAAGAAGGAACGCCCAGTCCCGCAGCCCATACCCGGAAGTGGCGGAGAAGATGTATCTCTAAAGCGGTAAGTACAGCTTCGATTTAAAAAAAACTACCCGATTCCCCTTCACAAAATGAGCATGAATCAGGGCTCGACAAATCCCGGGCGCCAGGTCGCCATGGCGACTAGAAATGGTGTCCTGGCGACTTGGCTTGGAAGGTGGGCTGGCGCCATCTGGTGGTGAGCCGTTGGTATTACAAGTTATTACCACCAGATGTGTGAGCTGGCGTCATCTGGTGGTGGCCGTTGGTATTACAAGTTAAGCATTACAAGTTAAACAGCAATTCTAATGTAATTTTTCACTATTTTTCACTGCCATCTTCTTCCCTCTAATTTGAACCCCCAAACATTATATATATTTTTTTATCCTAACACCCTAGAGAATAAAATGGCGATCGTTGCAATACTTTCTGTCACGCCGTATTTGCGCAGCGGTCTTACAAGCGCACTTTTTTGGGGAAAAAATTACACTTTTTTTAATTAAAAAATAAGACAACAGTAAAGTTATCCCCATTTTTTTTAATATTATGAAATAATGTTACGCCGAGTAAATTGATACCCAACATGTCACGCTTCAATATTGCATCCGCTCGTGGAATGGCGACAAACCTTTACCCTTTAAAATCTTCCTAGGCGACGTTTAAAAAAATCTACAGGTTGCGTGTTTTGAGTTACAGAGGAGGTCTAGGGCTAGAATTATTGCTCTCGCTCTACCAATCGCGGCGATACCTCACATGTGTGGTTTGAACACCGTTTTCATATGCGCTTCTGCGCGCAAGCTCGTCGGGACGGGGCACGTTTTCTGGCTCCTAACTTTTTTAGCTGGCTCCTAGATTCCAAGCAAATTTGTCAAACCCTGGCATGAATCTAATGTTAAAATTTGTCATTTCCGGGTGAACCTCCACTTTAAGCTCCAAAACACCCAAGACCACTTTGTGCACAGGGTGACAACACTGGTCTGCAATTTCACTGCTGTTGTCATCCTATTACGGGAAGTGAAGAAGAAAAAAAAAACAGTTCTACCGGCAAGAACGCCATGTAATAAAACAATATCGGAGGGGAGAGGCTGTGCTAATGTCCCTGACAGATTGCATCCTACAGTATATGTCATTCTTGATCTTTCCTATGGTTACACTTATTAGTAAATTAGGCCCCATACTAGCTGTAGCCATGAACACACTTCAAACAGACCTTTTTTATCATCATCAGTAAATACAGTTGGGATAGATCTTCAAGCTTTAAACATTGCGGGCTCTAAGGGCGACTTATAAATACCGCAGATAATCTCTGTCTCTAATTTGTTTGCACACAAAAGCAATTAGTTTGGCCGACTTATAAACACAAAGTACATGCCGTCTTCTCTGGTCCGCATTTTCATACAATATAAAGAATGTTTCTTATTGCTTGTTCAATAACGATAAGTGGACAAGCTGAGACCTGCCTGATCCCTGCATGTCTGTCAATATAAACAGTTTGCATGCGGAGAAATATCGAGTTACTGGAAAATGTGCTTCGAGGTGAAATGGTGGCGCTTGGCAAGACAGCGAAGACATCAGGATTCTGATTTTCAAATCAACATGGAGCGTATCGACTTTGACAGGACTGCGGGGTAGATGGCCAGCAAAACACTTCCCTCGCTGGCTTGATAGAATTATTTTTGTTCTATATAGAGTAGGGATGGGTTAGAGTAGCCTTTTGCAAACCTTTTTAACGCTGAGGGACCCTTCAAAATAACATTCCGGTCTCAGGGCACCCGTCGTAAAAATTACTAGATCTACAAAATTGGAAAGAAGGGACATCCTGGACTGCCGCACTCTGTTAAAGCGACCTCTGCCGGGTTAGCCCCCCCCCATATAAAAAAAATTGACTTTTTTTATGCAGTTTGTTAGATCTTTGTTAGATCAGGTTAGATCAATCATTGTTTGCGTTAGATCACACACAGAAGAAGCAATATTAACAGTTATTTGCTGGGGGGGCTAACCCGTCACCAGCCCCCCCTTGTCAAATTTTCTGGCCAAAAATCATTCAGGCTAATAGATATTCGTTAGATCCGGTAAGATCAATTGGTTTTAACGTTAGATCTCACATAATTAGAGACTTATTAAGTGATTAATGAGGGGGGGCTGGCCCCCCCTTATCAATATTTTTGGCCAAAAATCATTCCGGCTAATAGATATTCGTTAGATCCGGTAAGATCAAGTGGTTTTAACGTTAGATCTCACATCGTTTCCGAGATATTCCACATAAAAAAATAGATTTTAGGGGGTACATATGCATGGACATATGGACGGGTTGGCCCCCCCTTATCAAATTTACTGGCCGAAAATCATTCAGGCTAATAGATATTCGTTAGATCCGGTAAGATCAAGTGGTTTTAACGTTAGATCTCACATCATTTCAAAAATATTCCACATAGAAATACACGTCATAGACTATTTTCCTCCTTTGGTGGACCAAAGGTTATTTGGTGGGGGGAGTGTGTAGCGGGGGCTGCTCTGTCACCCATGGTCCCGCACCTCCCGCCAGCAAACGTCGGACTGAATAGACACTGACACAGGCACTCACTGAGGGAGATCATGCCTGTCAGTTCCTGTCTCCTCTTCTTTGAGTGACGAGCGGCGCTCATTCACCGGCATCCCGCCCACTATGCTCTCTTCACTGTGTCCCTATTGGCAGGGTGAGGGAGCCAATCAAGCAGCAGCAGAGGACCACAGGACTTGAAGTCTCATCACAAAATTGCACCATTGATTTATACGGGGGGCGGAGCTACTACTTTTGCTTTGCAAGAAGGGGGGCTAGCTAAAGACTTAAGCTTGTTGGTCTGAGGAGAGATCATCATGAGGCAGGAACAGAGGTGTGAGGAGAGAGAGACTACAGGCATTCGCTAGAGAACCATCCAAAGACGGTTCCAGAGACCTCCAGAGACAGTTGTAGATGGATGTACCTTCTGTACCACCTAATATCTCTATTTCTATGTGGAATATCTCTGAAATTATGTGAGATCTAACGTTAAAACCACTTGATCTTGCCGGATCTAACGACTATCTATTAGCCGGAATGATTTTTGGCTCAAAAAATTGATAAGGGGGGGCCAGCCCATCCATATGTACCAACTAAAATCTCTATTTTTATGAGGAATATCTCAGAAATGATGTGAGATCTAACGTTAAAACCACTTGATCTTACCGGATCTAACGAATATCTATTAGCCTGAATGATTTTTGGCCAGAAAATTTGATAAGGGGGGGCTGGTGACAGGTTAGCCCCCCCAGCAAATAACTGTTAATATTGCTTCTTCTGTGTGTGATCTAACGCAAACAATGATTGATCTAACCTGATCTAACAAAGATCTAACAAACTGCATAAAAAAAAGTAAAACATTTTTATATGGGGGGGCTAACCCGGCAGAGGTTTTAAAGCGGAGGTTCACGCTAAAAACATTTTTCTAACATTACATTGTGCTCACTTCCAACATTGACAGTATTCTGATTTTTGATTTATTTATGTTTGTTTTTCCAAAAATTCTTTTATTAATTTTTTTCCAAACAATACAATAAATACAACATAAAATCATCATACAGACATACAACATAAATGGTCTCAATAAGTACCCCTTACAAGAAAAAAGAGAAAGGGGGCATCTTCTACCATTACTACTTCTGAGTTACTCCTTCCGGAGCGGAGGGGGGAATGAGAAAAAAAAAAAAGGAGAGCTATATAATAGGAGAGGGAAGTTTTATACAAAAAAGTAATAGAAGGGGGGTCAGATTCTCCTATATTGTGAAAAGTGAAAAAACAAAAAAAAAGTTATTATAGGGGGAATAAATTCCCCTTATTGTGCATATACTAAGGTGTAATAATAATAAAAATAAAAAAAAGGGGAAAAGACCAATCTATTATAGGGGAAATAATTTTCCCTTATTGTGAATATTATTAAAATGCAGACACACACTAAACAAGGACTATATAATAAGAGGGGTGGGGGGTTTTATAAAAAAAAAAAAAATCATAAAAGGAATAGCAAGTTTCCCTATATTATGAAAAGTGAGGAAAAAGAAAAAACATATTATAGGGGGAATAATTTCCCCTTATTGTGTATATATTAAGCAGGAGAGAAAGAAAGAAAAATGTTATTTATTTTTTGCTGTACATACCGTCGTATAGCTATTCCCCCCCCCCCCCCCCCGGCTTCCAGGCAGTGGCTCCCGCGGGAGTGGGCTTTCCTATGCAGAGGCTAAGTCATTGACGTGATGACAAAAACTTCCCCCCGGCGCTTAAGGCGCGTCACGAGTTTCCGAAAGAAGCCGAACTGCAAGTCGGCTCTATACGGCGCCTGCGCACCGACGTTCGGCTTCTTTTGGAAATTGGTGACGCGCCTTATGCGCCGGGGGGAAGTTTTTCTCATCACGTCAATCACTTAGCCTCTGCATAGGAACGCCCACTCCCGCGGGAGCCACTGCCTGGAAGCCGGGAGGGAAAATAGCTATACGACGGTATGTACAGCAAAAAAAAAAAAATTCCAGTCTTAGGGAACCCCTGCTAAAAATTACTATATCTACAACTTATTATACATTGGTGTGATGGTCAGTGGGAAGAATACTCCTTATACTTGTGGTCATGGGGAAGAATGTACCCCTTAGGGCTCTTTCACACGGAGCGGACCGTTTCTGGGTCCGCTCCGTGTGTCCGCCAAAGCTCAGCGGGGATCCCCGCTGAGCTGTCGGCGGATAGGGCGGTCCCCGCACACTGTGCAGAGACCGCCCTGTCTCTGCTCCATTCTCCCCTATGGGGGATCGGATGCAGACGGACCGTCTGTCCGTCTGCATCCGATCCGTTCCGCCGAACGGAAGAAAAATAGGGTTTCTTCCGTTCGGAAAAGCGGATCCCGACTGACGCGGACGCTAGCGGATGCTACATCCGCTAACGGACGCGATCCCATAGGGATTCATTACAAGTCCGTTAACGGACTTGTAATGAGCGGACGAACGGTCCGCTAGTGTGAAAGGACCCTAAGTCTGAATCTGCGCCAACGCTAATTTAAGTGTATTCTGGTAACCAGATACGCTTAAATTAGGCTCAGATACGAGCGGCGTAAGTGTCTTACACCGTCGTATCCTAAAGTGTAATTTTTAGGCTGACCGCTAGGTAGCGCTTCCATTGCGGTCGGCATAGAATATGTAAATCACTAAATACGCCAATTCACAAACGTACGCCCGGCCGAGGCAGTACAGATACGCTGTTTAAGTAACGCATTATCAGGCCTAAAGTTATTCCATCAAATAGCTGGAATAGTAATGTTAAGTATGGCCATCGTTCCCGCGTCGAAACTCAAAAATTTTACGTTGTTTGCGTAAGTCGTTCGTGAATAGGGATTTACGTAATTTACGTCCATGTCGAAACCAATAGAACCGTGCGGCGTACTTAGCCGCAATGCACACTGGGATATGTACACGGACGGCGCATGCGCCGTTCCAAAAAAAGTCAATCACGTCAGGTCAACCCAAATTGACATAAAACACGCCCCCTCAGCCTATTTTGAATTAGGCGCGCTTGCGCCCCGCCGCATTTACGCTACGCCGCCGTATCTTAGCAGGCAAGTACTTTGTGAATCATGTACTTGCCTGGCTAACTTACGGCGGCGTAGTGTAAATGCCATACGCTACGCCGCCTCAACTATGCGCTCGCCATCCTGAATCTAGCTATATATCTACAACTTATTATACATTGGTGTGATGGTCAGTGGGAAGAATACTCCTTATGCTTGTGGTCATGGGGAAGAATGTACCCCTTAAAGATAGCTGAAAAGATCAATGGTGTCAGTGATGGTGGAGAGCAAGCCAAGGGAGGCAAGGAGAGAGCGTGCGTGGCTGTAGTCTTGATGATACGTA
Organism: Rana temporaria; assembly: GCF_905171775.1. Classification (NCBI taxonomy): domain Eukaryota; kingdom Metazoa; phylum Chordata; class Amphibia; order Anura; family Ranidae; genus Rana; species Rana temporaria. The sequence goes on from NC_053493.1 coordinate 15,724,617, forward strand.
TCGGGCGTGGCCCTTCCTCAGGTCTGTCCAACCCATTCTGCAAAATTTTACATACCGTATTTATTCGAGTATAACGCGCAAAATTTTATACCAAAAAAATAAATCAAAGTTTGGGTGCGCGTTGTAAACGAGGACTGGGGTGGGATGGCAGTGGCGGGACCTATACCGAGTATTAGCGGGAGTACTCGTACTCCCGCTAATACCGCCGATACTAGAATAGAATACTTCCCCCCCGCCGCCGCCGCTGCCGCCGCTACCGCCGCCGCCACCAACGCCGCTACAACGTTAATCACCGCGGCGCGGGGAACATTACAGACAGCTTTCGTTTGAATAGCTGTTTTCCCCGCCGCGCATAGACACTGCCCCTTGGACGGATCTGTCCAATCGCGAGCAAGGGGGAGTGTCTATGCGCGGCAGGGAAAACAGCTGTTCAAACGAACGCTGTCTGTAATGTTCCTGCGCTGCGGTGATTAACAGTAGGTGGCTGCATATACAGGGGACATGGCTGCACATACGGGGGACATGGCTGGACATACAGGGGACATGGCTGGACATACGGGGGACATGGCTGGACATACGGGGGACATGGCTGGACATACGGGGGACATGGCTGGACATACGGGGGACATGGCTGGACATACGGGGGACATGGCTGGACATACAGGGGACATGGCTGGACATACAGGGGACATGGCTGGACATACAGGGGACATGGCTGGACATACAGGGGACATGGCTGGACATACAGGGGACATGGCTGGACATACGGGGGACATGGCTGGACATACGGGGGACATGGCTGGACATACGGGGGACATGGCTGGACATACGGGGGACATGGCTGGACATACGGGGGACATGGCTGGACATACGGGGGACATGGCTGGACATACAGGGGACATGGCTGGACATACAGGGGACATGGCTGGACATACAGGGGACATGGCTGGACATACGGGGGACATGGCTGGACATACGGGGGACATGGCTGGACATACAGGGGACATGGCTGGACATACAGGGGACATGGCTGGACATACGGGGGACATGGCTGCACATACAGGGGACATGGCTGGACATACAGGGGACATGGCTGGACATACAGGGGACATGGCTGGACATACAGGGGACATGGCTGGACATACGGGGGACATGGCTGGGCATACGGGGGACATGGCTGGACATACAGGGGACATGGCTGGACATACGGGGGACATGGCTGGACATACGGGGGACATGGCTGGACATACGGGGGACATGGCTGGACATACAGGGGACATGGCTGGACATACAGGGGACATGGCTGGACATACAGGGGACATGGCTGGACATACAGGGGACATGGCTGGACATACAGGGGACATGGCTGGACATACAGGGGACATGGCTGGACATACGGGGGACATGGCTGGACATACAGGGGACATGGCTGGACATACAGGGGACATGGCTGGACATACAGGGGACATGGCTGGACATACGGGGGACATGGCTGGGCATACGGGGGACATGGCTGGACATACAATAAATACAATAAATGATTTTTGGCAATTACAATGATTTTATACCGATTTTTAATCGAAAATTAGGGGTGCGCGTTATACACGTGTGCGCGTTATACTCGAATAAATACAGTAATTTGCTTCTTCATAATACACACTTTTTTTTTTGGAGCTTAGTTTGTGTTTCTATCGACTTCAAAAGCATTTCTGAATTGAAAATTCAGAATTTCACAAGTTCGCAAATTTAAAAAAAAAAATCTTTACTGTAGAACATAATGCAATGATAGATTTCTGATGAATCTGATGACCTTGTCCATTAGAGATTAGAATGTAAAGACGTTCCCTGGATAGCTATTGACTTTCAGAAGTGCTCATTAGAGACGAGTCAACCAGTTCAGACAAGCCATAGATCACTGCAAAGATCAACCTCCAATTAGGGGTCTGGATGAAGCTGTCAATCAGTGTCAATCACCTCAAGTGGGTCACTCAGAGAACCAGTAAAGATGTCCCTTAACCACTTCAGCCCCGGAACATTTGGTTGGCCAAAGACCAGAGCAGTTTTTGCGATTCGGCACTGCGTCGCTTTAACTGACAATTGCGCGGTGGTGCGACGTGGCTCCCAAACAAAATTGACGTCCTTTTTCCCCCACAAATAGAGCTTTCTTTTGGTGGTATTCGATCACCTCTGCGGTTTTTATTTTTTTGAGTTATAAACAAAAATAGAGCGACAATTAAAAAAAAAAAACATTTTTTATTTTTTGCTACAATAAATATCCCCCAAAAATATGAAAAAAAAAAAAAAACTTATTCTTGTAAAAAATTGCAATAAGCGTTTATATGGAAAAACAAAAAACCGCGCTTCCACCACAGAGTCTATAGGCAGCAGCTGACGTTGGAAAAACAAAGCAATATATAGTAAAAAAAGCCGCGCCAATCTAAATAAATTAAAAATCAATGACAGTCAATGAATGAAAATTGGTGAAATCCCCATAAAAGCAATACGATCAGATGGAGCCTTTGGTGTTGCTTGATAAATGACACTAGGATTCTTAGAATTAGTCAAACCTCGAACCACCAGGTGACATGCATGCATTTAGTGCAAATCCTCCACCGTAAGAATAAGCTGCTTACCAAACGGCAAGCCTTTATTGCAATTGGCTATAGCCCAGCCACGGCCTTTCAATCCTCTGGATACTCAGGATGGAACACTTGTATTAGGCAGCACGATCCAAGCCTCAGCAATAAGATGGAAAAGAGTTGCAGTTCACTCTCATTTACCCCCTCAGAAGACAGCAGCAATCAAGCGGTCCAAACACATATACCGGAAGATAAAGAAGGGGCACAATAGCGTAATACCGCAGGATAAATTATTTATTAAAAGGTAATGTACTTACATAAGTACGAGTTAAAACAGCGTGTGACAAATAAGAAGTAAAGCCGGCCGGCTTGAGGAGCCCTCCTCCTTGGCGTGGTGACGTCACTGACGCAGCCTCCCAGACGCGTTTCGTCACTAATGGACGTTTTCAATGGGGGTCCATTGAAAACGTCCATTAGTGACGAAACGCGTCTGGGAGGCTGCGTCAGTGACGTCACCACGCCAAGGAGGAGGGCTCCTCAAGCCGGCCGGCTTTACTTCTTATTTGTCACACGCTGTTTTAACTCGTACTTATGTAAGTACATTACCTTATAATAAGCGTTTATAGAAGTGAGAAATAATACCGCTCTAAAAACTGCTGATCCCTTGGCTTTGCTTCCGTCCCACCGAACTAAAAGAGTGCTGGCTATGCACAGGTACATTGGATAGAAGAAGATCCTGGACTGCCGCACTCCTTAAAACGATGTCTTTATTTGTACAAATAAAATCCAAAAACAACCAAAGCAATACAGTCAAAATGTGGTGAACAGCAAGAAAAAGGCGGCTGACATGTTTCACATCATGTGATGCTTACTCATAGCTAGTGAACAATGACAAAAACTGTTTTTTTTTACCGGTTAAGCCCCGGACCTTTAGGGCCCTTTCACACCTACGGACAAACGGTCCGTTTATTACAAGTCCGTTTACAGACTTGTAATGGTTCCCTATGGGATAGCGCAAAAAATAAAAACCGCAGAGGTGATCAATTACCACCAAAAGAAAGCTCTATTTGTGGGAAAAAAAGGACGCCAATTTTGTTTGGGAGCCACGTCGCACGACCGCGCAATTGTCAGTTAAAACGACGCAGTGCCAAATCGCAAAAAGTGCTCTGGTCTTTGGCCAGCGAAATGGTCCGGGGCTGAAGTGGTTAATAAATCTGTCTGTACCTAAAAGTACTACCGTTATTCATTCACACACCAGACAAGGTATTCAGAAAGTTACGAAACATGGAAGTCTCATCATTTTTATAGCTGCAAGAAGACAGAGAAGAGTGCTTCCCGGCTCGGCGTTTTGCGTAAATATTTGCTGTGTACAAAAAAAATTATATTATTGACTTTCCTCCAAATCAATACAAGAGTTTCGGCGATATCTGCTTGTCAAACAGAAACACCGGAAGGCAATTACACAAAATTAATTTCCTCAGATGCGCAATTAGACGAAAAAACAACAGAAGATAGCACTGCGGCCACAGACGTCTTTGATCCTGGAAGCTCCGCAGAAGTCGCATAGGACCAGGGGGCCGCCGCCATCAGGAATTATGGGGCCCCCTTACACAGCTTCGGGCATAGGCCCCCTGGAGCAAAGAACCTCAAATGCCGCCTCAAATTGAGAGGCGGGGGGAGGGTGCCACGAATTGAGGAGTGGGGGGGGGGGGGGTGCTGCCACTGCAAATTGAGGTCAGGATGCCCCTTACAAAAAAAGAAAAAATATATATATTAAAAAAGGAGGGTAGCTATCTGGGGCCCTGGGAACCTCCAGGCCCTTTAACCACTTAAGCCCCGGACCAAAATGCTGCCTAAAGACCCAAGGGGTTTTTACAGTTTGGGACTGCGTCGCTTTAACAGACAATTGCGCGGTCGTGTGACGTGGCTCCCAAACAAAATTGGCATCTTTTTTTCCCCACAAATAGAGCTTTCTTTTGGTGGTATTTGATCACCTCTGCGGTTTTTATTTTTTGCGCTATAAACAAAAATAGAGCGACAATTTTGAAAAAAATGCAATATTTTTTACTTTTTGCTATAATAAATATCCCCAAAAACATATATAACATTTTTTTTCCCTCAGTTTAGGCCGATACGTATTCTTCTACCTATTTTTGGTAAAAAAAATCGCAATAATCGTTTATCGGTTGGTTTGCGCAAAATTTATAGTGTTTACAAAATAGGGGATAGTTTTTTTGCATTTTTATTTTTTTTTATTTTTTTACTACTAATGGCGGCGATCAGCGTTTTTTTTTCGTGACTGCGACATTATGGCGGACACTTCGGACAATTTTGACAAATTTTTGGGACAATTGTCATTTTCACAGCAAAAAATGCATTTAAATTGCATTGTTTATTGTGAAAATGACAGTTGCAGTTTGGGAGTTAAACACAGGGGGCGCTGTAACATTTAGGGATCACTGTGTATGTGTTTACTAGTGTAGGGGGGTGTGGCTGTAGGAATGACGTCATCGATCGTGTCTTCCCTATAAAGGGAATGACGCGATCGATGCGCCGACACAGTGAAGCACGGGGAAGCCGTGTTTACATACGGCTCTCCCCGTTCTTCAGCTCTGGGGAGCGATCGCGACGGAGCGGCTATAAACGAATAGCCGCGCCGTCGTCCCGGATCGCTCCTGAAGCCACGGGGACCGCCGCATGTACAGGGGGGGGGTCCCGATCGGACCCCCGACCCACGTCAAGCAGAGGACGTATATATACGTGGATGTGCCTGCCTGTGCCATTCTGCTGACGTATATGTACATGAGGCGGTCCTTAAATGGTTAATAAAAAGGTACAAAAAAAAAATAAAAAATGAAAGAAAAAAATATATATACGGTATAAAAAAAAAGGGGGGGGGTTGCCATCCGGGGCCCTGGGGACCTCTGGGCCCTTTAATAAAAACAAAAAATATATATATGTAAAAAAAAAGGGGGGGTTGCCATTAGGGGCCCTTGGGACCTCTGGGCCCTTTAATAAAAACAAAAATATATATATATATATATATATTTTTTTATAAAAAACATTTTTTATAAAAAAAAAAATTGAAAAAAGGGGGGGGGGGGTTGCCCTGGGCACCTCCGGCCCTTTAATAAAAAGATAAAAGAAAAAAAAAAAAAAAAAAAAAAAAAAAGAAAAAAAAAAAAAAAGTGGGGGCTGCCATCCGGGGTTCTGGGGACCTCAGGGCCCTTTAATAAAAACAAAAAATATATATTTAGAAAAAAAAAGGGGGGTTGCCATTAAGGGCCCTGGGGACCTAATAAAAAATAAATAAAAAATATATAAAAAAAATATATATTTTTTTTTATAAACAATAAATAGAAAAAAGGGCCGCGGGGTTTGCCATCCAGGGAGTGATTCTAACTGTGAGTGGGATGGGCTACCAGTGACATGACAGTGATCACTGCTCCCGATCACAAGGAGCACACGATCAGTGTGCTGTCATTAGGCAGAACAGGGAGATGCCTTGTTTACATCGGCCTCTCTGTGAGACGATCGCGGGACCGTCTGCGAACATCGAGTTCACGGGGTCACGGAGAGTGCGGCGGGCGCGCGTGTGCCTTCCGCACAACTTCTTAAAGGGGACGTACAGGTATGTCCATTTGCCCACCACTGCCACTGTGCCGACGTATATCGGCGTGCAGCGGTCGGCAAGTGGATAAAGGGACTTGCCAGTTTTACCACCACTGCAGTATTTTCTGGAAGGCGATAGGCAGAGGCGTTGTTAGGGGGGTGCGGTCCGCACCGGGTGACACCCACTAGAGGGGGGACACCATCCCGTTTTTTTTAAGCTGACATGCCCAGCCTGCCCTGTGCAATTCCAGCCTGCCCTGTACCACCCCAGCCTGGACTGTGCCACCCCAGCCGGCCCTGTACCACCCCAGCCTGCCCTGTACCACCCCAAACAGCCCTATACCACCCCAGCCTGCCCTGTACCCCCCAAACAGCCCTGTACCACCCCAGCCTGCCCTGTACCACCCCAAACAGCCCTATACCACCCCAGTACCACCCCAGCCTGCCCTGTACCACCTCAGCCTGCCCTGTACCACACAGCCTGCCCTGTGCCACCACAGCCTGCCCCGTACCACCCAAGCCTGCCCTGTACCACCCCAAACTTTCCCATGCCACCCCAACTTGCCCTGTGCCACCCTATCTTGCCCTGTACCACCCCAATCTGCCCTATGCCACTATAAAACTTGCCCTATACCACCCCAACGCCACCCTAACTTGCCCTGTACCACCCCAACCTTTCCCATGCCATCCCAACTTGCCCTATGCCACCCCAACCTGCCCTGTACCACCCTAACTTGCCCTATACCACCCCAAACTACCCTATATCACCCCAACATGCCCTATACCACCTTAACCCGTCCTATACCACCCCACTACACCAACCTGCCACTATACCACTCTATACTACCCTAACCTGCCACTATACTGCCCTATACTATCATTTACAGGGGCTGGTTTGGGTTGCGCCCCGTGCGCTGCCTGCTTGGTGCTGGGCAGCCTAGACAGAGGGGGGGCGACACCATGTTTTACCGCACCGGGTGACACCAACCCTAGTGATGCCACTGGCGATTGGCGTTTATTGTTTCTGCTTGTTGACTGGAGCTGCAGAACCCCCCCACCCCCCTTTCTGGATACAGAAAAATACAGCTCTATTCCCACTGGTTACTTTGCCCCTTCGCTCTACAACGCCGATCAAAGACTCCGATCGTTCGCCATTCAGAGCTTCCTCTGCCGCATTGAAATACAAATATTATTTCATTCTATTTGTCTCTCTTTTTTCTTTTTCTCTTTCCCTGACAGAGAGGTCACTGCAGACTGACAGCCCCAAGCAGCTGCCTTGGCAGCGATCGTTCAGAGCCGGCGGCCTCTTGCTTTGCGTTGGCGTGTAAACTGGCAGCCGTTTGCTACCAGCTCGATGCCTTCATGCCGATGCCACCCACGGCTTTAATTCAGTCAATGGGAATGCAGTTGTAATGCCATGTTTCCATACAGGATAATTGTTTTTGCAGGATTTCAATGTAAAGGCACATAGGTGAAAACACGCCCGGAATATCCTCACGTCCGCTGCGCAAGACGTTTTACATTCAGCAAAAAAAGAAGCCCAGAGATCTCAGCTACTAAACCCACAACAGTAAAATCAGTCTGTATATACAGCAGTAAAGCACGCCTGTTATACTCACGGTGGAACCTAAGGGGTTAATACTCTGCATTGTGTAAAAAGGCTGTTTGATCCTGTCTTTTCTGATCCCCCCCCCTTCTTTTACTGTCCCCTATCCAACTCCTGATAGAACAGAGGCTTGGAGGCACTCTGCACATGCTCAGAACGATGTGCATTGCTAGAGAGGGTGCATGTGATCAGCACTGTCCAGACAGAGGGTCAGGGGTCCTGCAGCCTCATAGGACAGTCAGATGAAAATAAAAAAATCCTCCTACAAGCTTTAACCAGACACTAAAAGAAGTCACAAGACTGCAATATACTGCTGATGAGAAAAGGTATTTAGCCGTTTATATTGACTAAAATACTGTATTTTTGGGCATATAACACGCGCCTTCATTTTAAGAGGGAAGTTTCAAGATTAACATTTTAGTTTTTAATAAATAACTTTGAAAGAAAATAAGGATCAGTGCCCATCAATGCAGCCTGATCGGTGCCCATCTGCAACCTCTGTCTCACCCATTAATGTTGCCTGATTAGTGCCCATCTGCAGCCTCACCGTTGCCCATTAATACAGCCTCTGTCTTGCCCCTCAATGCAGCCTAATCAGTGCCCTTCTGCAGCCTCGCCATTGCCTATTATTGCAGCCTGATCCGTGCCCTTCTGCAGCCTCATCATTGCCTATTATTGCAACCTGATCAGTGCCCTTCTGCAGCCTCACCATTGCCTATTATTGCAGCCTGATCAGTGCCCTTCTGCAGCCTTATTGCCCATTATTGCAGCCCGATCATTGCCCATCTGCAGCCGCGTCATTGCCCATTAATGCAGCATGATCAGTGCCCTTCTGCAGCCTCATCATTGCCTATTAATGCAGCCTTATCAGTGCCCATCTGCAGCCTCGGCATTGCCTATTAATGCAACCTGATCAGTGCCCTTCTGCAGCCTTATTGCCCATTAATGCAGCCTCATTATTGCCTATTAATGCAGCCTTATCAGTGCCCATCTGCAGCCTCGCCATTGCCTATTAATGCAGCCTGATCAGTGCCCTTCTGCAGCCTTATTGCCCATTATTGCAGCCTGATCAGTGCCCATCTGCAGCCCCGCCATTGCCCATTAATGCAGCCTAATCAGTGCCCTTCTGCAGCCTCATCATTGCCTATTAATGCAGCCTTATCAGTGCCCATCTGCAGCCTCGCCATTGCCTATTAATGCAGCCTGATCAGTGCCCTTCTGCAGCCTCACCATTGCCTATTATTGCAGCCTGATCAGTGCCCTTCTGCAGCCTTATTGCCCATTATTGCAGCCTGATCAAGGCCCATCTGCAGCCGCGCCATTGCCCATTAATGCAGCCTGATCAGTGCCTATCAATGCAGCCTGATCAGTGCCCATCTATGCAGCCTTGCCATTGCCCATTACTGCAGCATGATCAATGCCCATCTGCAGCCTCGGAAAAATTGGAAACAACTGCGCTATGTACAATAGTGGATCTGGGTTAATAAGCAGCAATTAGTATGTAAAACAACATAGGAAAAACATGATAAAGGTATAACTGCGCTAAACCATGAAATAGGTATTCCTCTTACACCAGGGTTGACAAATTTGCTTGGAATCTAGGAGCCAGCTAAAAAAATTAGGAGCCAGAAAACGCACCCCATCCCGACGAGCTTGCGAGCAGAAGCGAACACATACGTGAGCAGCGCCCGCATATGTAAACGGTGTTCAAACCACACATGTGAGGTATCGCCGCGATTGGTAGAGCGAGAGCAATAATTCTAGCTCTAGACCTCCTCTGTAACTCAAAACATGCAACCTGTAGATTTTTTAAAAGTCGCCTATGAAGATTTTAGAGGGTAAAAGTTTGTCGGCATTCCACGAGCGGACGCAATTTTGAAGCGTGACATGTTGGGTATCAATTTACTCAGGGTAACATTATCTTTCATAATATTAAAAAAAATGGGGATAACTTTACCGTTGTCTTATTTTTTAATTAAAAAAAGTGTAATTTTTTCCCAAAAAAGTGCGCTTGTAAGACCGCTGCGCAAATACGGCGTGACAGAAAGTATTGCCACGATCGCCATTTTATTCTCTAGGGCAGGGATAAGCAATTAGCGGACCTCCAGCTGTTGCAGAACTACAAGTCCCATGAGGCATAGCAAGTCTCTGACAGCAACAAGCATGACACCCAGAGGAAGAGGCATGATGGGATTTGTAGTTTTGGAACAGCTGGAGGTCCGCTAATTGCATATCCCTGCTCTAGGGTGTTAGGATAAAAAATATATATAATGTTTGGGGGTTCTAATTAGAGGGAAGAATATGGCAGTGAAAATAGTGAAAAATGACATTAGAATTGCTGTTTAACTTGTAATGCTTAACTTGTAATACCAACGGCCACCACCAGATGGCGCCAGCTCCCATCTGGTGGTAATAACGTGTAATACCAACGGCTCACCACCAGATGGCGCCAGCTCACCTTCCAAGCCAAGTCGCCAGGACACTATTTCTAGTCGCCATGGCGACCGGGATTTGTTGAGCCCTGTTTTAAAGGAACACAGAATAGAGGGCATAAAGCCCCAAAAAATAAGTGTTAGTACCTAAAAATAAAAATAGACACAAATACAGTGATACATATAAATAACAGCGACATACAATATATTATGGCTCCAACCAACTGGGAACCCAATCTGTGGATAAACGTGTATATAAATCAATGTCCTCTCCAGCCAATGCAAAGGAATTGCAATAAGTGAAATTAGATTGATCATGCAAAAATTGAAAAAAGAAAGAAAAACAAATTCAATAGTCAATAGTTGAAAAAAATATCCCAATAAGTGAATACAGTCCATAGAAAGTGTCAGATTTGAACACCCGTGCACGATCCGGCTAATAACTGCTCGTGGTCCCAGAGAACCTCATGTGAATCCACCACCGATAATAAAAATCTGCTTACCAGATTCAAAGGGCCAGATCCACAAAGATCCGGCGTAACTTAAATCTTCCGATTTAAGTTACACCGCCGCAAAATTTCTACCCAAGTGCCCGATCCACAAAGCACTTACCTTGAAATTTGCGGCGGTGTAACTTAAATGTGTCCGGCGCAAGGCGTGCCGAATCTAATGGGGCGAGTCCCATTTAAATTAGGCGCGCTCCCGCGCCGGACGTACTGCGCATGCTCCGTCGGGTAACTCACCCGACGTGCATTGCGCTAACAGACGTCGCTCCGACGTCATTTGCCTAGACGTTAACGTAAATGGCGTCCAGCGCCATTCACGGACGTCTTACGCAAACGACGTAGAGTTAAAAATTTCGACGCGGGAACGACGGCCATACTTAATAGGGCTTAGGCAAATAGGACTTAGCCCTAGTTTTACACGGCGTAACTCGACGTAAACAACGTAGATTCAGCGCGACGGGCCCGTCGGAACGTTCGTGGATCGCCGTAAGTGTTCATTTGCATATTCTAGGCCGGCCGCAATGGCCTCGCCACCTAGCGGCCGGCCTAGAATTGCATCCTTAAGATCCGACAGTGTAATTCAATTACACATGTCGGATCTTCTGCCTATCTATGGTAAACTGATTCTGTGGATCAGTTCCATAGATAGAAACAGGGATACGACGGCGTATCCCTTTTGAGGATAACCCCCATAGGTCCAAATGGACCAAGCCCAGCATATCACTCCAACCAGGGAACTGGTTAGTGGTATATTCCCGATACAGCAGAGCTTCACACTTATGCTCAATGGCAGCGATCATATAAAAGAAAGAAGTGCGGGTTACACTGCCTCTCCTCCGTCACTGCTTTTGAAAGCAAGTGTTTTTTGTTTGTTTTTTGTTTGTGGTGCTTGGATATAGTTTGATTTCCACTTGAATAATACAAGAATCGAAAATGAGGAACAGGAAGCATGTACACATGTAAAGGGTGCCAAAAGAACACTTCGTTGTCATCGTTACAATAATACAAATTATAAATAATAAATATACTTTTTTTAACACTTTTTCTTTTAAATAATCCAAATATCTCAGGAAGCACATTGCGTAATCCCATAAAAAAATGGTGCACGTTTATTGGTAAAGAACGGTAAAAAACACTCACATATACTTCAGCTATATGATCGGTGACACTTGCGAGCCGCCTGCAGTCAGGGAGTGCTGGGTCTAGTGCTCCAATCCCGACGCGTATCGTCACGTGACTTCATCAGGGGATCCCCTGATGAAGTCACGTGACGTGACGATACGCGTGTTTTTTACCATTCTTTACCAATAAATGTGCACCATTTTTTATGGCATTACGCAATGTGCTTCCTTTCCTTTTTTCCTTGACCATACTGCCACCCTTCGAGTACGCTTTGCTGTACACTGGGAGTAGGAGAGATCTAAGAGGAACATAAGGATTTTTGCGAGCTCGGCGCTCGTGGGGACAAGCCCGCTATTCATTGTTCCACGTGAGTGCAGTAGTGTGTTTACCATCTGAGTCTACTTTGGGGGTAACAGAGTTACACTATATACATCCCTTTTCTTTCCACATGGTATCACCCGAGAGCGATTCCCCTGACCGCATATGAGCTCATCGCAGTATCTGCTGTGTTACATGAGGCGCTATAAGCCGGCATTAAAACAGCTTTGAGGTAAGCTGCTTGGCATCACTGGAGGTGTGTGCACTTTTGGAGTTTTTTTACCCCCCCCAACACGTGTGCTGGTTTCCTGCATTTACCACTCAGAGAATCTCTCTATATCTGCTGGGCATTTAGTCTAGCTGGTGTAAGAGATAAATTAGATACTCAGGGCCAGATTCATAGAGAACTGCGGCGGCGTAACGTATCGTCTTTAAGTTACACCGCCGCAAGTTTTTCTCGTAAGTGCTTGATTCACAAAGCACTCGAGTATAAACTTGCGGCGGAGTAACGTAAAGACGTCCGGCGCAAGCCCGCCTAATTCAAATGGGGCGTGTACCATTTAAATTAGGCGCACTCCCGCGCCGAACGTTCTGCGCATGCTCCATTTGGAAATTTCCCACCGTGCTTTGCGCGAAATTACGGCGCCCCGACATGTTTGGCGACGTGCGTAACGCACTTACGTAAAAAAAAATTAAAAAATTAAAATTCGACACGGGAACGACGGCCATACTTTAACATGGCTGGTGTAAAGTTAAGCCAAGAAAAAGCAGGCTTAACTTTGCGATGGGAAAAAACGACTTGCGACGACGTAACGCACGCGAGTACCTTCGTGGATGGCCGTAAAAGCTAATTTGCATACCCGACGCTGGAAAACGACGCAAACTCCACCCAGCGGCGGCCGAAGTATTGCATCCTAAGATCCGAAGGCGTACGAAGCCGCAAGCCTGTCGGATCTTAGCCAAATGCCGTCGTATCTTGTTTGTGAATCACAAATTAAGATACGACGCGGCAAATTTGAAAATACGCCAGAGTATCAGTAGATACTCTGGCGTATTTCTTCTGTGAATCTGGCCCTTGGAGTTTTTTTACCCCCCCAACACGTGTGCTGGTTTCCTGGATTTACCACTCAGAGAATCTCTCTATATCTGCTGGGCATTTAGGGCCAGATTCACATAGAACTGCGACGGCGTATCGTAGATACGTTACACCGCCGCAAGTTTTTATCGCAAGTGCCCGATTCACCAAGCACTTGCGTGAAAACTTACGCCGGCAGGCCTCCGGCGTAAGCCCGCGTAATTCAAAGGGGTGTGTGCCATTTAAATTAGGCGCGCTCCCGCACCGGACCTACTGCACATGCTCCGTGCTTTGCGCGAAGTGACGTCATTTTTTCGAACGGCGACGTGCGTAGCGTACTTTCGTATTCCCGGACGTCTTACGCAAGAACATTTTTTTTTACATTTCGACGCGGGAACGACGGCCATACTTTATACAGCACATACGTGTGCTGTGTAAAGTTAGGGCAGCTAAAACGACGACAAGAAATTGCGACGGGAAACTAGACTAGCGACGACGTACCGAACGCGAAAAACCGTCGTGGATCGCCGTAAAACCTCATTTGCATACCTGACGCTGGAATACGACGCGAACTCCCCCCAGCGGCGGGCGCTGTATTGCATCCTAAGATCCGACAGTGTAAAACAATTACACCTGTCGGATCTTAGGGATATCTATGCGTAACTGATTCTATGAATCAGTCACATAGATACTCTGAGAGATACTCCGTCGTATCTCCGCTGTGAATCTGGCCCTTAGTCTAGCTGGTGTAAGAGACAAATTAGATACTCACTATTATCGGATGTGTATCCTTTATCAGGTCTTTAGAGCTACAGCTGTGAGATAAACTGCTAAGAAGTCACAAGAGGTGTCCTGAAGCATCTCTCAACACTTGGGGGTAGATTCACGTAGATCCGCGTATCTTTGCGCGGGCGTAACGTATTACGATTTACGTTACGCCTTCCCAAATTAGAAGGGCAAGTGCTGTATTCTCAAAGCACTTGCCTCCGTAAGTTGCGGCGACGTAGCGTAAATCGGCCGGCGTAAGCCCGCCTAATTCAAATTTGGAACGGGGGGGGGGCGTGTCATGTAAAGTAACCATGACCCGACGTGATTGACGTTTTTCCCGAACGGCGCATGCGCCGTCCGTGGAAATCTCCCAGTGTGCATTGCTCCTAATACGCCGCAAGGACGTATTGGTTTTGACGTGAACGTAAATTACGTCCAGCCCCATTCACGGACGAGTTACGCGAACGACGTAAAAAAATTCTAAATTTGACGCGGGAACAACGGCCATACTTAACATTGGTACGCCGCACTTACGCCACCATATAGCAGGGGTAACTTCACACCGGGAAAAGCCTAACGTAAACGGCGTAACTGTACTGCGTCGGCCGGGCGTACGTTCGTGAATTCGCGTATCTAGCAGATTTACATATTTGGACGCGTAAATCAGCGTACACGCCCCTAGCGGCCAGCGTAAATATGCAGTTACGATCCGACGGCGTAAGAGATTCACTTAGTAGGATCTTCTGACAGCGCGGGAGTACCTCTTGTCTTTACATTAAGAATTAGGGGTTCCAACACGCACCTGCAAAAAAGTCATTGAGCGTTTTTTGTGCGATTTTGCGCACGCTTCGAACATTGCATGTGAGCCCAACCTAAATGTTATGGGAAGACTGTTGTGGAAATGAATGATCCGACTCCGGGTCTCTACAGAATGAAGCAAATATTTCTTTAATGTATCATTTTAGAAGACGTTCTCCATACTTTATACAATGTATCCTGTGACTGTGGCAGACGTGGCATGCCTGCCCACCCAAGTTGACCGTCTCTTTATAAATATTACAATGTATTTCATCTTCTCATTGTGAGTCACATCTAAACAAGACGCGGGTTGGCCTCCTGTCCATACGTGCCGGAGGAGACCAGCGCAGCTCTTTCCTTGCAGACATGAAATACATTTTATAAGGATCTTTTCTATATTAGCAGGTTACACGCCGCAGAAAAGACGCGCTTCTATTTCTTATGCCGGAATGGCGTCTGTTAACCACTTAAGGACCGAGCCTCTTTCTGAGATTTGGCGATTACAAGTTAAAACATTTTTTTTTTTTTGCTAGAAAATTACTTAGAACCCCCAAACATTATATTTTTTTTTCTAACACCCTAGAGAATAAAATGGCGGTTGTTGCAATACTTTTTGTCACATCACATTTGCGCAGCGGTCTTACAAGTGCACTTTTTAAGGGTGAAACATTTATTTTTTTGCCATCTCCTTCCCTCTAATTAGAACTCCCAAACATTATATATATTTTTTTATTCTAACACCCTAGAGAATAAAATGGCGATCATTGCAATACTTTCTGTCACACCGTATTTGCGCAGCGGTCTTACAAGCGCACTTTTTTTGGGGGAAAAAATACACTTTTTTTAATTAAAAAAATAAGACAACAGTAAAGTTAGCCCAATTTTTTTTATATTGTGAAAGATAATGAAACGCCGAGTAAATTGATACCCAACATGTCACGCTTCAAAGTTGTAAAGATGTAAATATGTAAAAGTCGCAATAGGCGTATATTTATTGGTTTGCGCAAAGTTATTGCGTCTACAAACTACAGAATAGATTTAGGGACTTTTATTTATTTTTTATTGTTTTGACTGCTAATGGCGGCAATTTTTAGCGGGACTGCGACATTGCGGCGGACCAATCCTACCCCAAATTACGCTTTTTGAGGACCAGTGACATTATTACATTGTATAAATGTCACTGGCAGGGAAAGGGGTTAAAGGGGTTGTAAAGGTAAATGTTTTTTCACCTTAATGCATCCTATGCATTGCCTTTAGTGTTTCTTTAACACAGTGTTTCTCAATTCCAGTCCTCAGGCCCCCCCAACAGGTCAGGTTTTCAGGATTTCCCTCAGATGAAAAGGCTGTGGTGATTACTAAGGCAGTGAAACTGATCAAATCACCTGTGCAAAATAATGGAAATCCTGAAAACCTGACCTGTTGGGGGGGCCTGAGGACTGGAATTGAGAAACACTGGTTTAACACTAGGGGGTGATCAAGGGGTTAAGTGTGTTCCCTGGGTGTGTTCTAACTGTAGGGGGGATGGGCTCACTGGGACATGACAGAGATCACTATTCCCGGTGACTGGCAACAGAAGATCTCGGACAGGTCATTAGGCAGAATGGGGAATCGCCTTGTTACAAAGCAATCGCAGGTCGCCGGCGGACATCGAGTCTGTGGGACCCATGAGCACGCTCCTGCAGGGGGTTGCTCCCGCTATCCTCTTTGCACAGACTGACGTACAGGTGCATCAGTTCGCGCCGGAAAGCCAACCTGCCGCAGTAAATGCACGTGAGCAGACCAGCACGTGGTTAATATTGTAGTAGTAGTTCATACTATAAAAATAAACCGACTGGGGCTCTTTGTGTCGCTATACAATGCGATTCCCCTTACTCAGGGATGCTGGGAATATAACTCTATAACATCAAATATTTTTTTGAGTGACAAATTGTTTATTGAAACCTCTTAACCTGACACTGAGGTCTCCCGGGTTGAAGCCTTTAAAGAACATACTCCATGTGTAAGGAATCTAAGAACGTCATTGTCCAGGTTCTTCAGAAATAAACTAGACGCGAACATCTCAGGAGGTACTTATTGAGTGCAGGTGACCTCTGTCCTCTCCATTATTCTGCTCTTACATTGGTAAAAGACGTGCAAGAAGCTTCTTTTATGGCCACCAATGTATAGAAACCATTGTGTACTGTGACAATGCTGTGCCTTGCCATTGGGTTGGAAATGATAGGGATCTCAAGGATGTAGATTGAGCGGCACCGGAGGATCTGTTCAGAGCAGAGAACACTGGTCTTCCAGCTTTCTTCAGATGTTGTAACTCCCGGGTTGGGGTCTGGATGTTTCAAAGAGCTTCGAGAGGAAAGAAGCCTCTAAATCTGGTGTCCAGGTCTTGCAGATGTGCAAAGCCTTTATAAACTAGGGCGGTGATGGAGAACCTTGGCACCCCAGCTGTTTTGGAACTACATTTCCCATGATGCTCATGTACTCTGCAGTGCAGTTGAGCATAATGGGAAATGTAGTTCCAAAAAACATCTAGGGTGCCAAGGTTTGCCATCACTGGTCTAGGGCCTGGACATAGTTCAGGGCTCCACCTGGAAGACCTGCAGGGCCGTCTTAATAGCATCCTGGGCCCCTGGGCAAAGTAATGCTCTGGCCCCTCTATGCCCTACATCTCCCCCCCAGCACTCTGACCCCTCCACACCCCAGATATCCCCCCAGCACTCTGACCCCACTACACCCCAGATATGCCCCCAGCACTGTAACCATATACCATAAGATACCCCTTGTATTGTGACCCCACTACATTCCCGATACCCCCTACACTGTGGCCTCTCTACATCCCTGATACCACCTACAATGTGGCCTCTCTATATCCCCGATACCTCTACCACTATAATCACCCAAGCGACCCCAAGCATTGCTTTGGGGAAAGTGCAGTGGCCCCCCATGCAGCTGGGGCCCCTGGGCAGTGCCCAGGTGTGCGCTCTCATTAAGACAGCCCTGGTCTCCTGCCCAGGCCAGGGCAAGAGAGAGTGCAGAGTGAACCTAGTCCCCATGCACAGGCCAGGAGTGCAGAGTGAACCTAGTGAGTACAGCAGGGAACTGTGAGATGTACAGAGGTGTACGCGAGCCGATAATAACCAGAGGGACCAATAAAAAGGCGTGTGGGGCCTGAGCAGTGGTGCTGAAAGAGCAAGCCAGATGGCTAATGTCTAATTACATGTTCATGTGTACATGCAGCCATGGTGGGAAAAAAAAAATCACAACAAATGCTCACGGAAAGGAGAGAGAAAAAGAGAATCACCATAGTGCAGTATGTTAAAACACCATTTAATAATAACAGGTCATTTATATTTATATATAGTGTTATAATGATTTATAACAAGACCAGTAGCCAAATATAAGCAAAAAGGTACACAGCATGACAAAAACCATCCGCCGAACACCCTGGCAGGCCCGATGAAGTCACTGTGTTAGCTCCGCCCTAAGCGTTTCGTCTGAAAGGACGTCTTCATAAGGCAATACGAAGATGCAGTGGTGGAAAACTGGAAACCACTGCGAGGGCAACCGTACAAAAACAGCTCCACACCTAGGAATTCCTCAAACATCACAGTGCTCTATAGAGAACTGACATTACCGTATTATTTACAAAGGGTGATGATGCTTTATACTCTCTAGGTAGATGTTACAATCTATCTCTCATGGCTATGCTGCTTTTACGACAACAGTCACCTTACCGTGGGAAGCCATAGGAGGACCAGCAAAGAGTAAAGCTGCCTCTGCTGGTCAAAGGGTTAGTTGCCACTACTAGCAACAGATTCAGCTGCTATCACCCCAAAAGGTCAGGTGCCCCCTAATGGTCACTTGGACCAGTGTAACTATGCATATACCATACTGGTTGGTGGGATCCCTGTAGAAGCTTGAAATCACTGTATAGACACATCTACTCCAGTGATCTCCTCTAGCTTCTGGTTCCGTGCCAAGTGGCTGCCCTACTTCATTGTGAACACAGGAGGTCGGCTGCTGGGCACGGGTGCCATTCCGGGAATGCTTTCCTGCTTGATCCGTTTCCATTAATACTAGTCGCAGGCAGCAGACTTACTGAAGCAAATGCAATAAAAAAGATACAATTTAACATGGAAATAGATAAAAATGGAATCGTAAAAAAAAGAAGAGAATAACACAGATAGAATAAAAGTTACCCATATGTATTTCATGGTTGTATTCAGCCATTTCAGAGTTCAGCTTTACGATTGAAATAATGACACTCAAATAAAGATCATTGAAAAATACGTTTCTGTGTTTACTGAAACTATTTACAAATCTGAGGTTTGTTGTTAGCAATTCCACCGCAACCCGGCCAAGATGACAAAGTGAGAACTGCCAGCGTTTCTCATCATCAGGTTCAAGAAACCCCACACGGTTGATTAATCTAAATGGTGCACAGCGGGGGGGGGGGGGGGGCTGCATCATGTTCTGATATATTGTTAGCGAGGAGGGAGAGAGAGAAGAGAGAGAGAGAGAGAGAGAGCGTGAGAGAGGGGAGGGGGAGACATAGGGGGAGAGAGAGTGGAGGGAGGGGAGGGGGAGACATAGGTTGAATGAGAGAGGGGTGAGGGGGGGAGAGAGAGAGAGGGGTGAGGGGGGAGAGAGAGAGAGAGGGGTGAGGGGGGGGGGAGAGAGAGAGAGAGAGAGAGAGAGAAGAGAGATGAGAGAGAGAGAGAGAGAGAGAGAGAGGAGAGTGAGGGGAGAGATTGAGAGAGAGAGAGAGGAGAGGGAGGAGAGAGAGAGGGGGAGAGAGAGAGAGAGAGAGAGAGAGAGAGAGAGAGAGAGAGAGGGGGGGAGAGAGAGAGAGGGGGGGGAGAAGAGAGAGGGGGAGAGGAGAGAGGGGGAGAGGAGAGAGAGAGAGGAGGGGGAGAGAGGGAGAGAGAGAGAGACGATGGAGAGGAGGGAGGGTGGAGAGGGAGGAGAGGAAGGAGGGAGGAGGGGAGAGGGGGAGAGAGAGGGGGTAGAAAGGAAGGAGGGGAGAGAGAGAGGGGGAGAGAGGGAGAGAGAGACGATGGAGAGGAGGGAGGGTAGAGGGAGAGAGGGGAGAGGGAGGAGGGGGAGATAGATAGAGGAGGAGAGAGAGGGAGAGAGAGAGAGAGAGAGAGAGGGGGGAGAGAGAGAGAGAGAGAGAGAGAGAGAGAGAGAGAGAGAGAGAGGAGAGAGAGAGGGGGGAGAGAGATGAGGGGGGAGAGAGAGAGAGAGAGAGAGAGAGAGAGAGAGAGAGAGAGAGAGGAGGGGGAGAGAGATGAGGGGGGAGAGAGAGAGAGGAGGGAGGGGAGAGACAGAGGAGGGAGGGAAGAGAGGGTGAGGGAGATAGTGTGGTGGGGGAGAGAGAGGGGAGGGGGGGTGGAGAGAAGGAGGGAGGGGAGAGAAGGAGGGAGGGGAGAGAGGGAGGAGGAGGGGGAGAGAAGGGTGAGAGGGAAAATTGTGGGGAGGGGGGAGAGAGAGGAGTAGGGAGAGAGAGAGGAGAGAGAGAGGGGAAGAGGGAGAGAGAGGGGAGGAGGGAGAGAGAGGGGGGGAGAGAGAGAGAGGGGAGAGAGAGAGAGAGAGAGAGGGGGGAGAGAGAGAGGAGAGAGGACAGAGATGGAGAGAGAGAGATGCAGATAGATATGGAGGGAGAGAGAGGGAGGTAGACAGGAGAGAGAGAGAGTGAGAGAGAGGGAGAGAGAAAGAAAAGAAAGAAAAGAAAGAAAGAGAGAGATGCAGATAGATATGGAGGGAGAGATAGGGGAGGGGGAGAGAGAGGAGAGAGAGAGAGAGAGAGAAGAGAGAGGGGAGAGAGAGAGAGAGAGAGAGAAGAGAGAGGGAGAGAGAGAGAGAGAGAGAGAGAGAGAGGGAGAGAGAGGGAGAGAGAGAGAGAGAGAGAGAGAGAGAAAGAAAGAGAGAGATGCAGATAGATATGGAATAATAGAGTGATATCATCACTGAATCTCTGTGTTCCTCTATGCAATGTAGGTAGATCATGGCTGGTGGGAGGGGCTGGCAGGGTGCTGTACATTGCTGAGAAAGAACTGAAATCCAATGAAAGAATGAAAGAAAGGGGTGGGCCAAGGACAGTCAGGCTTGCGGAAGGAAAGGGCTAGATGATGCTGGTAATCCTGCAGCCAGAAACTGAGACAGCTCTGACTGACTTTTTGCAAACATAAAAGGTTTTATTCATATTTTTTAGCACGTTGATGAGAAGGGGGAAGTCAGAAAACCCAGTCATAGCGCCTCCCAGGGGACAGATTGGCTGTAGACCGGAATATTGTTACCAAATACTGGTGGAAGTTTCCTCCAGCCTGTGATTATTATAAAAACATGTGTGGAATGTCTCCCATTACCTGGACCCTGTAAATCACCACACTGCTGACCCGCCATCAATCACTGCAACCAGAGCCAGACACGGGAGCTTTCCCACCATTCACACAGAGGGGCATTTATTGGACCCGGAGGTAAATATTAGCTCACTATCCAGTTTACGAGGAAAAAGGAAAGACGTTTACAATGTCACATGTCAGCAGATCACAAGAGCGTTCTATACATAGACAATGATGGAATCCCGATCACGACGATCACACAGAAATCTGCTCAGTAGTAGAGTGCTCAGTGGTAGTAATGTTTCCCCCTCCCCCCCATTATTATTTTGGCTCTGTATGCCACCAGAATAAAATTAAAACAAAAACAATCCAAATGAATTTGAAGTGGAGACTTTCAGCTTTAATTCAAGGGCTTGTTTTCAGTATAAAAAATCTTATTAAATACAAATTACTTCATCATTCAAACACTTTCAGCATTCATTCATACCCATTCCCAAACTCCTCCCAAAAAAAAACAACCATCCCTTCCCTCTTCCCCCTCACCTCTCTGTCCTCCTCCAGTTATTTTATCTATTTTTCCCTTTATATGTATTGTTTCATGCCAAAATTCATCCCATTTTTGCCATATTGTTGGCATTTGACTATTTATATAATCCTTCTTCTCTTATCTGCCTCTCCATATATTGTATTTCGTTCATTTCACATATCCACGCTACTATATATGGTTCTTTATTGTTTCTCCAGTTACGAGCTGTTATTGTTCTAGCTGCTGTTGTCATATAATGAAAGATATCTTTCTTAATGCTCTTTAAATTGTCTGGAGTTAAAGCGGAGGTCCGGTTTAAAAAAAAAAAAAAAGGTCAGCAGCTACTAACACTGTAGCTACTGACTTTTAATAAGGAGACTTACCTGTCCAGGGTGCCCACGATGACGGCAGCCGAAGCCGGACAAAGGCTCGGGTCACAGCTGTCCCGCCGCCATCCTCGTGATGGAATCAGGAAGTGAAGCCTGATTCCGTACTGCGCATGCACGAGCCGTGCAGCGCAACGTCAATGGGTGATGTCTCCTGAGACACCACTCCCCCATTCGACAGGAGGCAGCCGAGGAGGAGAAGAAAGAAGACGGACCGCGGATTAGGAAGTGGAAGATTAGGACGATCTGCCTAGCAACAGGCACTTGAGGTATGTATAAAAAATATTTTTATTTTTTTACAGCATTTTCGATTTTTTTTTTCTTGGTGGAGCTCCGCTTTAAAGATAGCATGGAAGACTCTACATTAAAATTGCTCTCTACCCCCGACACTTTCCAGTATATCTTATGAATCTTTTCCCAGAAATTTCTAACCAAGTGACAACTATACCAATTAAAGGGGGTTGAACATACATTTCAATTACAAATTTTAGAAACTGCAGCCATTTTTATACACAGTCCTCATTTTCATGGGCTCAAATGTAATTGGACGAATTAATGTAATCCTAAATAAAATGTTACATTTTTAATATTTTGTTGAGAATCCTTTACTGGTAATGACTGCCTGAAGTCTAGAACCCATGGACATCACCAAAGACGGTTTCCTCCTTTCTGATGCTTTGCCCGGCTCTATCTGCAGCCATCTTCTGTTGTTCTTTGTGGCTCTTTAGTTTTGCCTTCAGCAAGTGGAATAAATGCTCAAGTGGGTTGAGATCAGGTGATTGACTCGGCCATTGCAGAATATTCCACTTCTTTGCCTTCAAAAGCTCCTGGGTTGCTTTTGCAGTGTGTTTGGGATCATTGTCCATCTGTACTGTGAAGTGCCGTCCAATCAACTTTGCTGCATTTGGCTGAATCTGGGCTGACAGTTGGGCCCAGATTCACAGAGAGCAAGGCGCACATTACGCCGCCGCAGAGCAAACACTGTACACTACGCCAACGCAGCGCAGAGAGGCAAGCATTGCATTCAGCAAGCCAGTGCTCCCAACGCTGCGCCAGCGTGGTGTGGGTTTCGAAGGCGTACGCCGGCGTAGGTGGAAGTGGGCGTGACCCCATGCAAATGAGGCGTGACCTCATGCAAATGATGGGCCGAGCGCCAGACAGGTACGTATCACGAACTGCGCATGCGCCGTGACGTGGACGCATGCACAGCACCCCCCCCCCCCTGCACCTGCTCAGACCAAGCCGGCACAACTGCCTAAGCTATGCCGGATCACTGCGTACGGCGTGAACATAACGTACGCCCAGCCAGACACACATCCAATGCACAATACGCCGGCTTGTGTTCCCTGGTGCAGACCTGAGCATGTCTGTTGCCGGGTTGCACCTCCTTTATGGGGAATAACTTTACGCCGGACGTACAACTTACGCGCATCTCGCGTAGCATGCGCCGGGCATGCGCACGTTCGTGAATCGCCGTATTTCCCTCATTTGCATGTTTGAATGGCTAATCAATGGGAGCGGCACCATGCACCCAGCCTAAATGTGCGCCCACCCTACGTCGGCGTAAGCAAGCTACGTCGGCGGGGTGTAGCCTGTTTTTAGGCGCATGTCTGTTCGTGGGTCTGGCGCACAGATACGACGGCGCACATTTGCACTTATATCGGCGTAACTTGTTATACGTCGGCGTAAGTGCTTTGTGAATCTGGGCCTATATCTCTAAACACTGCAGAATTCATCCGTCATCATCAATAACCACCAATGAACCAGTGCTACCGGAAACCATACATGCCCATCCCATCACACTGCAAGCTCCACCATGTGACCACAGAGGACGTTGTGTGCTTTGGATCATGAGCTGTTCCATGCCTTTTCCACACTTTTTTCTTCCCGTCATTCTGGTTCAGATTCATCTCAGTTTTAACCGTCCAAAGAATGCTTTTCCAGAACTGGTCTGGCTATTTTTTTTTTTGTTTTTATGTTTTTTTGACAAAGGCTAATCTGGCCCTTCTATTCTTCAGGCTTATGAATGGTTTGCACCTTGTGGTGATCCCTCTGGATTTGCTCTCGTGAAGTCTTCTCTTGATTGTAGACTTTGACAATGATACTCACACCTCCTGGAGAGTGTCCTTCAAGGGGTTGTAAAGGTAAACGCTTTTTCATCTTAATGCATTCTATGCATTAAGGTGAAAAAACATCTGCAGGTTAGAGACCCCCGAAGCCCCCCTTTACTTACCTGACCCCTCAAAAGGCCCGCACGGTGAACGCGCAGGCTTCTCAGCCGGCTCATTTATTGGTTGACTGAAAGCAGCGCAGCCATTGGCTCGCGTTGCTGTCAATCACATCCAATGATGCGGCGTGCTGGGGGGCAGGGCCGAGTGATACAGTCGGCGCCCGCAAGTACTAGACACCATGCGCATGAAGGTGTTGAGTCCTTGCGGGGGGGAGCTGAGACAGCCGCCGAGGTACCCCAGAAGACCAGGTTCGGGGCCACTCTGTGCAAAACGAGCTGCACAGTGAAGGTAAGTATAACATGTTTGTTATTTAGAAAAAAAAAACTTTTTTTTAAACTTTAGTGATCCTTTCACTTGTATGTTGTGAATGGGTTTTTCTTTACCATAGAGAGGATCTTACGATCATCCACCAATGTTGTCTTCCGTGGACCTCCAGGCCTTTTTATGTTGCCGAGTGAACCAGTGCGTTCTTCTTTCCTCAGAATGTACAAAACAGTTGATTTGGCCACTCCTAATGTTGCTGCTATCTCTCCGACGGATTTGTTTCGTTTTTGAAGACTGTTTCACTTGCATGGACAGCTCTATTGAACGCATGATGTAGGTAGACAGCAATAGATTCCAAATGCAAATACCACACTAAAGCTTTGTACACACGATCGGATTAACATCGACAGATCCGTGGATTTTTGTCCGAAGGGCGCTGTCCGTGAACTTGTTCTGCATACAGACGGCAGAAAATTTTCAGCCAACATACACCAAACTACGCGGTTCGCGCTCAAAATTTTACGCTGAGCATATTTTCAGGCCTCTCGCCATCCGTACGCATGAGGCCTAAATGGATTATGATTTACAAGTGACTTTCCCATTCAGCAACAGGCTATATATTATATCTTTTTTTTTTTTTTTTAACAAGCAAACAAAAAGTATAAGATAAATGTGTAATATGAAATAGATGAAATAATTTACACTGTTATACAAGCTGTACACTCACTACTTTACAACATGATAACAACCCCAAACACACCTCCAAGACGACCACTGGCTTGCTATATTCCTAAATCCCCCTTCCAAGCACAAACCCCTCAGTACAGATTCCTTGTCCGGCTTAGACTGCCCCCCCCCCAAAAAAAACAGACCTCTCAGACTGGGGAGTATTCCAAAATGATAACGACCCCAAACACACCTCCAAGACCACCACTGCCTTGATAAAGAAGCTGAGGGTAAAGGTGATGGACTGGCCAGACCTAAACCATATTGATCATCTGTGGGACATCCTCAAACGGAAGGTGGAGGAGCGCAAGATCTCCAACATCCACCAGCTTTGTGATGTCATCATGGAGGAGTGGTAGAGGACTCTAGTGGACCCTGCGGACTCTGGTGACCTCCATGTCCATGAGAGTTAAGACAGTGCTGTAAAATAATGGCGGCCACACAATATATTGACACTTTGGACATTTTCACTTAGGGGTGTACTCACTTTTGTCGCCAGCGGTTTAGACATTAATGGCTGTGTGTTGAGTTATTTTGAGGGGACAGCAAATTTACACTGTTATACAAGCTGTACACTCACTACAGTGGAACCTCGGATTACGAGGATAATCCGTTCCAGGAGAATGCTCTAATCCAAAGCACTCGCATATCAAAGCGAGTTTCCCCATTGAAGTCAATGGAAACAAAAATAATTAGTTCCGCATTGACTTCAATGGTATGCAATACCACATGCGACCAGAGGTGGGGGGGGGGTGCCGGAGAGCCTCGGGAACACACAAAAAGGCCAGAGGACAGGTCGGATTACATCGGCAAACATCGGAAAGGCTCGGCAATGGCGTATTTCCGAGTCTTTCTGATGATTTCTGAACTGCGCCGTTCGGCTCTGCTCGACTTCCACGCCCCCCCCCCCCCCCCCCACACCTCAGGCCAAACGCGATACCGCACACCGCTTTGGCTTGAAACCTGCTCGTTTTGCGAGACGACACGTTAGGATTTAAAAAAATACAGTGCTCCTATTGCGAAACGCTCATTAACCGCGTTACTCGCAATCCGAGGTTCCACTGTACTTTACATTGTAGCAAAGTGTAATGTCTTCAGTGTTGTCACATGGAAAGATAGAAGACAATATTTACTAACATGTGAGGGGGTGTACTCACTTTTGTGAGATGCTGTATATGTGAATATTTTTTTTTCAGTTTGATAATAAAAACCAAATCTCAGAAGATATCCGTTACCATTTACCACCAAATAACGGCCCCGCTTGCCCTCTGTTTTTTACATTCAGATGTTAGTTCTTGTTGCCTAACTCAGGAAACCACCGGGCCCGGCGGAAGTCTTTACCATAAAGCAGCTCTCGGCTCGGGGGAGGGGTCGGCGTGTTTGCTCTGAAGATGTAGCCTGACCATGATTTTATTTACTGTTCTTTTATACTGCGATCAGCGCCTCTCTCAGTTCTCTAATCCAGGATCCGCTCAGGTTACCACAAATATTTATGTCACGGTGGTGTGACCGCACGGCCAGGAGCCGTTTTTACACCGCTGAAGACAAATAAAGCCGGCGGGATCAAGTCTCTGAACCCCCAGCAGGCATAACGAAGGTTTGACATCTTCATCTCTGCCAGGAAGGAAAACACAGGGCGGCAAAACGGCACAACGTGTCCACTTCCCCGTACACAGAAGATCAAGGGCCAATTCACACCATAGGAACGCAGTCCGCATGCGTTTCAGATGCTTTTCTGCATGCGCATTTTTTGATGCAGTCCAGTGCATTTCTTCCCCCCACTTTTTTCTTAAAACTTAATAACGACATGTGCTTGTTCCAGTCAGGGCCGCCATCAGGAATTTTTTGGGCCCCTTACACAACTTCAGGCATGGGCCCCCAGTTTGAGAAGCGGGGAGGGGTGCCACCGCAAATTGAGAGACGGGGGGGGGGGGGGCCGCCGCAAAAAAAAGAAGAAAAGTGGATTGCCACCCGGGCCCCTTACAGGCTATGCTGATGAAAAAATACAATTAAAAAATAAAATAAGAAATAAAATAAAACACTCATTCATTCAGAGCAACGAATCTTTAGCAAATCTTGAAAAGTGTTTATATTTTATATATATTTATATATATATATATATATATATATATATATATATATATATATATATATATATATATATATATATATATATATATATATATACATACATACATATACATATATACATATACACACACACTGTACATATACACACACACACACATATACACACACTGTACACACACACGCACTGTACATATACACACACACACACACACACACACTGTACACACACTGTACATACACACACACACTGTACATATACACACACACACACACACACACTGTACACACACACACACACACACACACTGTACATACACACACACACACACACACTGTACACACACACACTGTACATACACACACACACACACTGTACACACACACTGTACATACACACACACACACACACTGTACACACACACACACACACACTGGTGTGTATCTGACACTAAGGAGGGCCAAGCAACGTCATCATTGAATATCTGCAATGTAATCATTAGGGTTCCGGGTCATTGCGTATAATTAAGCGGTGAAGATCAAAGCAGTAAAACACGTCGGCCTTTTGTAAAACACACGCTGAACGTTCCCAGGAAAACCGCTCCATGAGTTATGGCAATTGGCGCAGCTCCTGAATGACATCAGCGCCGACCGAGAGACTACAAGACACAATCCGTCTTCCTTACAGATCACACAAAGCCCAAAATAAAAATTCTTCATTCCGACGAAGAGACAGAAACAACTGCGGGGAAGTAAAAACACTTTCAGCGCGGATCAGCGGCACATTTGTTATTTGTTGTCTAATGGTAATGGGAGCCTGTAGAGTTTTCTCTTCCGGTGAACCAGAAGACGCGTCTAATGGTGGCCATGTGTGCTCTGATGCTATTATCCAATCAATGCACAATTTTGATTGCCAAACAATTGATTAGACCCAATGTTCCTTTCAATAGGTTTAGACTTGAATTAAATTGGATTTGATCAAACCGAATCAATCGGCCAGGGTGGAAAATTATCAATCGTGTTGCATGGATCGGCAGCACTGAGAGGTTTTGTTCATGAATTTGATCAGATTTATATTAATCAGACTATGAGATTGCATGGTGGAAACAGAAATGTGATCAATAACTTACTATCGTATGTTCCACCTTTGAACCACATAACTCAATGCAGTCATACTGGGGGATTCTGCCTCCCCAATTTAGCCTAGCAGAGAGTGTTCTCACATGTCCTACCTTAAACACATACATTAGAGTCTTCCCCGCGACACTAGATCCCACCCCAGCACATTTTGGACTTTCCCCCTAAAAATCTCACACCCAGCACCAATTAGATGCCGCAGCAAACCTTGAACTCTCTTGCAAGATCCCACCCCCAGCACACATTAGACACTCCCTTGTGAGATCCCACCCTCAGCACACATTGGATGCTCCCTTGTGAGATCCCACCCCCAGCACAAATTGGACACCCCCTTGTGAGATACCACCCCCAGCACACAGACACTACCATGTGAACCCCCCCCCCTCAGCACACATTAGACATTCCCTTGTTAAATCCCACCTCCAGCACACATTAGATTCTCTCTTGTAAGATCCCACCAACAGCACACATTAGACACTCCATTGTGAGATCCCACCCCCAGCACATTGGATGCTCCCTTGTTAGATCCCACCTCCAGCACACATTAGACTCTCTCTGTAAGATCCCACCACCAGCACACATTAGATACTCCCTCGTGAGATCCCACCCCCAGCATAAATTGGACGCTTGCTTGTAAAATCCCACCCCCAGCACACATTGGATGCTCCCTTGTTAGATCCCACCTCCAGCACACATTAGACACTCCCTTGTGAGATCCCACCCCCAGCACACACTAAACTCTCTCTGTAAGATCCCACCACCAGCACACATTAGATACTCCCTCGTGTGATCCCACCCCCAGCATAAATTGGACGCTTCCTTGTAAGATCCCACCCCCAGCACACATTGGATGCTCCCTTGTGAGATCCCAACCCCAGCACACATTAGACACTCTTGTGAGATCCCACCCCCAGCATACATTGGACGGTTCCTTGTAAGACCCCACTCCCATAACACATTGAAAGCTTCCTTTGTGAGATCTCCCCCCCCCCCCAGCACATTTTGGATGCTCCCTTGTGAGATCCCACCCCCAGCACAAATTGGACACTCCCTCGTAAGATCCCACCACTAGCATACACATTGCACTCTTACTTTTGCAATCCTACCCCCCCAGCACACATTGACTTGTGAGATCCCCCCAAGCACTATATCGATGACATCAGTGTCATTTGGGACAGCCCAGAAACCCTGTTGAATTACTTCATAGAACATTACAAAGTCAACACAAAGTGATTTACTTAAAAACTAATTTACAGATAAATGTTACCCCAGGCTTCTACTAGAGGAAGCTTCTTCTTTTTCCCTCACAGATAGGAACCCAGATTGTCATAAAGACCCATTTGGGCCCACGATCTGCGAGATTCACAATTCACTGTGTTTCATCCACAGTTCAAAACAATGGAGCACATATTTCATTGGTCCATTTTTTTTGGAAGACCCTCAATTAAAAACACCATTGACCTCCAAAACCAAAATCTTGTATAGGCTTGTAATGTCAAGAGCTCGTAATATCAAGAGCTTGGTTGCACCCAGCAAACTTAATCCAACATGATCCACAAAAAAATAACCAGATCTCCCTTTTTATGCTTAAAAGGAATGTACCAATGTTGGAAAGCCAAGTGCTTGACATGTAAGCTTGTCAAACATGGCCAAAAAAAGGTCACTGTGAAGGGCAAGACTTAATCCATCAACAATTTCTACAACTGTTCCTCCAAATTTGTCATATATTCCTTGTCCTGCCCCTGTGGCCTCTTCTACATCGGGAGAACTACTCAGACTCTCAGGAAAAGGTTCGGGGAGCACTGTCATTTTGTCGAAGATGGTGCCGACAAACACAGCATCCCCATACTTTTCCTTGAATTCCAGGAGCAGTACTCCCCCCGGCCTGGCAATATGGGTTATACAATCCATCCCCAAAACTCTCCCGGCTAAAGAGTGCTTCAAGCATCTGTGCAAAAGGGAAACCTTTTGGATCTACACCCTAGATACGTTAGCACCCAGTGGCCTTAATGAGGAATTGGAGACCAACACACTATTATAACTCACATACCTTTTGATATGCCAGCGATACCTCATCAATACATATATTCACTACTATTTGCAGATATAGTTTTCACTTGTTTATCAGTATTTGGATACATACTGTACACTATATTGCTAAAATTATTGGGACAACTGCTTTTACACGCACATGAACTTTAATGGCATCCCAGTCTTAGTCCATAGGGTTCAATATTGAGTTGGCCCACCCTTTGCAGCTACAACAGCTTCAACTCTTCTGGGAAGGCCGTCCACAAGGTTTAGGAGTGTGTCTATGGGAATGTTTGACCATTCTTCTAGAAGTGCATTTGTGAGGTCAGGCCCTGCTGTTGGATGAGAATGCCTGCCTCGCAGTCTCCCCTCTAATTCATCCCAAAGGTGTTCTATCGGGTTGAGCTCAGGACTCTGTGCAGGCCAGTCAAGTTCCTCCACCCCAAACTCACTCATCCATGTCTTTATGGACCTTGCTTTGTGCACTGGTGTGCAGTCATTTCGGAACGCTGTAAAACATGGGCTCGGTTCACAGTGCTGCAACCCAAAGTAATGCAATTGATTGCGACTTTTGTGATTCCTCCTCCTCCCTTCTCCTTCTTAAAGTGGAGGTTCACCCTAAAAACAAGTATATACCATTCAATCCAGCATACTGCCGACATGTACAGTATGCTGGGTTTTTTTTTTTGTTTTGGTTTACATACCATAGTATAGGTTTCCCCCCCCCCCCCGGCTTCCGGGTAGTGAATCCCGCGGGAGTGGGCGTTCCTATTCTGAGACTAAGTGATTGACGTATGACAAAAGCTTCACCCCCGGCGCATAATGCGCGTCACCAGTTTCCGAAAGAAGCCGAAATGCGAGTCGGCTCTATACGGCGCTATACAGCGCCTGCGCACCGACATTCGGCTTTTTTCAGAAACTGGTGACGCGCCTTTTGCGCCGGGGGTGAAGCTTTTGTCATACGTCAATCACTTAGTCTCTGAATAGGGACGCCCACTCCCGCGGGATTCACTACCCGGAAACCGGGGGGAAAACAGCTATACTACGGTATGTAAACCGAAAAAAATATATATATATATGTTTTTAGGGTGAACCTTCGCTTTAACATTTGGGTAGGGAGCAGGTACCTGGTTTTGACAGATACCCACTCTCCCACTCTGCAGTAGCCCTTGTTAAATCCTAACACTTGACTTTTTTTCTGCCTCAAACACAACATCAGGGACAACATGTTCACCCAATATACCCCACATCACTTTCAGACATCATTGTAACTAGATACTCATCCATGTCTTTATGGACCTTGCTTTGTGCACTGGTGTGCAGTCATGTTGGAGAGGAAGGGGCCGTCCCCAAACTGTTCCCACAAGGTTGAGAGCATGAAATTGTCTAAAATGTCTTGGTATGCTGATGTGTTAAGAGTTCCCTTCACTGGAACTAAGGGGCCAAGCTCAACCGATGAGAAACAACCCCCACACCATAATCCCCCCTCCACCAAATGATTTGGACCAGTGCACAAAGCAAGGTCCATAAAAACATTTGGGGTGGAGGAACTTGACTGCACTGTAGGATAATGTTTTTAAAGCGGGAGTTCACCCAATTCCTTTTTTTTTTCTATTTTCCCCTTAGATTCCTGCTCGTTGTGTCTAGGGGAATCGGCTATTTGTTTTAAAATATGATCCGTACTTACCCGTTTTCGAGATGCATCTTCTCCGTCGCTTCCGGGTATGGGTCTTCGGGAGCAGGCGTTCCTTCTTGATTGACAGTCTTCCGAGAGGCTTCCGACGGTCGCATCCATCGCGTCACTCGTAGCCGAAAGAAGCCGAACGTCGGTGCGGCTCTATACTGCGCCTGCGCACCGACGTTCGGCTTCTTTCGGAAAATCGTGACGCGATGGATGCGAATGTCGGAAGCCTCTCGGAAGACTGTCAATCAAGAAGGAACGCCCAGTCCCGCAGCCCATACCCGGAAGCGGCGGAGAAGATGCATTTTGTAAACGGGTAAGTACGGATCATATTTTAAAACAAATAGCCGATTCCCCCTAGACAAAACGAGCATTAAGCGAAGGGGAAAATGTGTAAGCTATGGGTGAACCTCCACTTTAAATTATTTTTGCTCAAAATGTGTTTTTATGATGAATATTTATTGTTCATACTGGTTTCGGGGCGGCTGGTCTTTGAGGTCCGCTGCGCCTTTTTGCCCATAAAGACCATCTCCAATATGACGTGTCCATGGCCTGATGAAGGAGTGCATGATCCACGTCGCCACGCCGGACATGAGATCACATCTGCCCAATTGTGTGTTCCACGTCAACCAGGAAGCTCCTGTGACTTCCACTGCAGCGTCACAGCGGGGCAACAGCCTTATCCAGGGCCAGAACTTACAGTAGCGTACCTTCTTATTGTATACACGCCTGTTCTTTTACTTCATTGTGTGAGTGCAAGCCTTTTAGCCGAATACATTTTCTCTTAACCTACTACACTCAGGGCCGGCGCTAGCGCAAGGCAACATGGGAACTTGCCTTACGGCGCCAGCGCCACCAGGGAACAGGGCGTAAAATTGACTGGGACAGTGTGTCTGTGTGGGCTGCCGCTGAGGGCGGCATCTGAAGGACGAGTCCCCCTGGTCCCCGCAGGTCAGTGAGTCACTCTGTCAGATAGTCTCAGTGTGTGACAGACAGTCTCACTGTCTGTCTCGTCCTTGGCTACGCGGCGGCGGCGCCTATGTCCTACGTCAGTAAGTAGCCCCGCCCCTGGTTCCCCTGCCCGCTCAGCTCAGCTGCATGATGTGAATGAGCGAGGGCTGCAGGAGGCAGAGCAACGGATGGACCGCAACCGCACCAGCAGGCAGTGCAGCCTGCGGCTTCATCCTGGAGGCGACGGCGACAGCGACCTGTTGAGGGACTCGGGACGGGAGCTGCCCGATGCACAGATTGGTCAGAAACAGGTAAGGGGGACCGACCCGTTTTAAAGTTTCCTGCAAAAAAAATACAAAATGGCACACTGCACTGCTGGGATTTGTAGTCCTCTGTAACTGCTGGTATTCTGCATTGCGTTTTATATGATGTATTGCTGGGATTTGTTGTTCCTTTATAGCTGTTGGTATTCTCTGTTGCACTGTATAATGTATTATTGCTGTTCCTCTATAACTGGTGTGCGCGCGTGCGTGCCGGGGGGTGGCAAAATGCACCTTCGCCTGAGTTGCCAAAAATCCTTGCACCGGCCCTGACTACAATTAAGTGGCGTCTGTCCTTCTACCCCTTTTTTTTTGTACAGCATCCCTTTCATCTGCTGAGAATGAGTTAAGTGTTGAAGATCGGGTCGGACTGCGGACAACGTTGAGTGATTCTCGACCACATTAAACAAAGTTCACAGCGTGACTCAGACTGAAATGACAAGTCCCTTCTCTCCACAGAGGAGATATCAATAATAATGCTCGTGCCGACACCATTACGGGATGGCGCTCCGACTCCCATGGCGAGCCGGTGACTCAGCCAACTGCCATCCGTTACCTGTTCCGAGATAGAACAAATTACCGGCGGACGCTGTTCATCCCTCTGCAAATCTTTACAAATCAGTCCTGTTTATTGATGCCTCAGGTCTGCAAAAGATCTTCTTCTGCTTTGACTCGGCCCCGAACATCAACACAACCCGCGGTGCGAGGACGCTCGGGGGACAGCGGGACTGCTAGTACTTTGTAGCTCTGAAAGATCTAAAAACAAAACTAAACAAAAGATACAAGAAAGCTTCTCGAAGAAAGTTACCATTTAAGTTGAACGAGGCTTAACCTCTTGACGACCAAGGACGTCCCTGGGACGTCCTCGACTTTGTGCGGTGATATCTGAATGATGGGGCAGCTACAGGCATTATTCAGATATCACCGTCTTCAGCCGGTGATTATGTGTACAATAAAAACGATCAAAGCGTCGATCCCGCCGCTTGATCATTCTTATAGGTAGCGGAGGGGACCTCCCCCCTCCCGCCTCCATCCTGTGCTTCTCCGGGCTCTCCCGTGCCATCGGGGGCCCGGAGAGCGAATCGGTCGGCGCTGCTGGAAAGCATAGAGATGACTGGTGACCAGATGGTCACCAGTCATCTGTATGACCGTCGGAAGCCCGGGTGCGATGTTATGACGTCATGCCGGTACCTGGAAGTAAACAAAGCCGCAATCACGGCTGTCGGCATGTGATCAGTGATTTTTTTTTTTCACCGATTTCATGCTTTCCAGCCTGGAGGAGAGATGTGGGGTCTTATTGACCATCTCTCCATAAAGAGGACCTGTCACACTGATTCCTATTACAAGGGATGTTTACATTCCTTGTAATAGGAATAAAAGTGATCAAAAAAAAAAAAATGAAAAAAAAGTGTAAAAAAAAAAAAAAATTAAGTAAAATAAAAATATAATTTTTTTTTTCAAAACGCCCCTGTCCCCAGTAGCTTGCGCGCAGAAGCGAACACACATGCAGGCCCCGCCCTCATATGTAAACGCCGTTCAAACCCCACATGTGAGGTATCGTTGCGTGCGTTAAAGCGTGTGCAACAATTCTAGCACTAGACCTCCTCTGAAACTCGAAAATAGTAACCTGTGATGCTTATGCACATGGGAGGAGCCTGTGATGCTTATGCACATGGGAGGAGCCAGTGATACTTATGCGCATGGGAGGAGCCAGTGATACTTATGCGCATGGGAGGAGCCTGTGATACTTATGCACATGGGAGGAGCCTGTGATACTTATGCACATGGGAGGAGCCTGTGATACTTATGCGCATGGGAGGAGCCTGTGATGCTTATGCGCATGGGAGGAGCCTGTGATACTTATGCACATGGGAGGAGCCTGTGATACTTATGCACATGGGAGGAGCCTGTGATACTTATGCACATGGGAGGAGCCTGTGATACTTATGCACATGGGAGGAGCCTGTGATACTTATGCACATGGGAGGAGCCTGTGATACTTATGCACATGGGAGGAGCCTGTGATACTTATGTGCATGGGAGGAGCCAGTGATACTTATGTGCATGGTGCATGGGAGGAGCCAGTGATACTTATGTGCATGGGAGGAGCCAGTGATACTTATGTGCATGGGAGGAGCCTGTGATACTTATGCACATGGGAGGAGCCTGTGATACTTATGTACATGGGAGGAGCCTGTGATACTTATGTACATGGGAGGAGCCTGTGATACTTATGTACATGGGAGGAGCCTGTGATACTTATGTACATGGGAGGAGCCTGTGATACTTATGTACATGGGAGGAGCCTGTGATACTTATGTACATGGGAGGAGCCTGTGATACTTATGTACATGGGAGGAGCCTGTGATACTTATGTAGATGGGATGTATTTTCATTTATTTTTAATACATTTTCAAAGATGTCAAACAAACTTCTTTCCCGTTGTCATTATGGGGAATTGTTTGTAGAATTTTGGGGAAAATAATGAATTTAATCCATTTTGGAATAAGGCTGTAACATAACAAAATGTGGAAAAAGTGGAGCGCTGTGAATACTTTCCGGATGTAAATGATACAGAGAGACTTCAGGAATAAACTCCATGGTTATGTGAAGAATTGGGCGCCGCTCCTTTACAATATAAAGAGCAATGTAGAAATGTTGGAGTGGAGAGTCCAGAGTGATGGATCGCGGTGATCGCGGGATTCCCCTATGGGATGCGGTAATGGTTATTATATTAGCTGCGGACATTGTCTGATTGTCCTGGCCGGGAGATATTGATTTTCTATCATCGCTCGGCGAGCTCGCCAGTTACGGAACAACAGAACGCAAAGCCCTAGAACGGCCCGACAATCACATTATGAACAAATAATATTTATTTAATGCGCCCTTAATCTGAAAATCCATGTCCATGTGTTTATTGTTATTATTTAGCTATTGAGATGTAATTCCAGGTACATTGCTGAAGAGTGAATCACACTGGGGAGATTTGCTCGGCCATTATGCGACGCTTTGCTCAATGCATTTGGCTTTCATTTCTTTATCCTCCCCAGGATGGTTCTTAAAGGGTCAGTCCACCCAAACAGAAATCTCTCAAGCCTCGTACATACGATCGCATATCTGATGGAATCTAATCCAATGGATTTTTTTGTCGGATATCCAAAGAAGCTGAGTTTCATCGGTCTTGCCTACACACCATCAGTCAAAAATGCAATCGTGTCCAAACGCGGTGACGTACAACACTACGACGTGCTGAGAAAAATGAAGGTCAATGCTTCCGACTTGATCCTGAGCATGCGCGGATTTTGACCGATTGAGTTCCATACAGACGATCAGATTTTTCTATCGTTTTTTTATCCAGTAGAAAAATTTAAAACATGTTCTAATTTTTTAAACCGATGGAAATAAAACCGATGGGGCCCACACACACACGATCGGTTTGTCTGATGAAAACGGTCCATCGGTTGGTTTTCAGCGGACAAACCGATCGTGTGTACAGGGCTTCAGTGTTTGGTAGAGGCTGCAGAGCTAAACCAACCATCCCTGTGCCGAGTTCCCAGGTCTGTACACCTGCTGTGCCCATTGTGAGGGGTTCAAACCATCCCTGTGCCGAGTTCCCAGGTCTGTACACCTGCTGTGCCCATTATGATGGGTTCCCACCATCCCTGTGCTGAGCTCTTGGGTCTGTCCACCTGCTGTGCCCATTATGAGGGGTTCCCACCATCCCTGTGCTGAGTTCCCAGTTTTCCTCCTCAAATGATGCCAGTTTGCCCATCAAATGCCGCCAGTTTGCCCATCAAATGCAGCCAGCTTGCCCATCAAATGCAGCCAGCTTGCCCATCAAATGCAGCCAGCTTGCCCATCAAATGCAGCCAGCTTGCCCATCAAATGCAGCCAGTTTGCCCATCAAATGCAGCCAGTTTGCCCCCCTGCCAGGCACTTACCTTTCTCGGGTCAACACCGTCCTCCTCCACGCTCCCTCCGAGTCCTCGATGTAATATCTACTCGCCTGTCGCTTCAGCCAATCAGGTGACCGGTAACCAGACACAGTGCACCCGATTGGCTGATAGGCAGGTCAGTGTAGCGATTCCCTAACACAACACTGTTTAATCAGGGAACGCACAGCCTTGCACCCGATGTTTAACAATTTGCCCTCAGGCTCTAATCAGGAAGCCTATTAGAGCCGATGGCTCTAATCAGGCACTTCCAAAACACACCCACCGCTGTAATTCAGATGGCCGGCGCTCAACAGGGGGCCAGACACCTGAATAGTGGGCGGCAGCGGTGACAATACATAGATTCATGTAATGGGGGGCGGCGCTCCTGCGCCTACTATGGACGCACCCAGGGCTGCTGCTAGAAATCACGGGGGTCCGTACAGCCTACCCCCCAACAATATATCAAAACAAGATTTTCACTAAAAATACACAAAAATCATTATTAGCCGACACAAAACATAATAGAGAACCTGTGTGAATTAGCCCTTTTAATCGTTTTTTTTTTTTATACATTTTTTTTTAAACAAATTAATTTTTTAACAGGACAATAAAGCCAACAGTGCCACGGGGAGGGGGGTGCATCACTGTGACATGGGGCACATGGGGGGAATCAGAAGTGGGCAGAACAAGGAAGGAGATCAATGCAGGGTTAAGGAATTACAGGAATGATGCCTTGTGTCTGTGTCTCTCCCTGCAGCAGCTGAAAGCCAGAGGGAGGGAGAGAAACCGACTTTCAGCAGCTGCAGAGAGAGCCGCACAGGGCATCTTTCTGTAATTCCACCTCTGCCCAACCACACCCATTCCTCCTGCTGTTTGGGCCCCCCTGTGTGTCCGGGCCCCCTACAGGAGGGCTGGTAGCCCCCCCTATCAGCGGCCCTGGACGCACCGCCACTGTTGGCCACACAAAATTGCTTATCAGCCAATCACATGGCAGCAATCTTAATGCATTTAGGCATCCAAATGTGAAGATGACTTGCTGAAGTTCAAGTCGAGCATCAGAATGTGAAAGAAAGGGGATTTAAGGGCTGGATTCACAAAAGAGATACGATGGCGTATCTCCTGATACGCCGTCGTATCTCTGTGATCCGCCCGTCCTAACAATGCGGCTGATTTATAGAATCAGTTACGCATAGATAGCCCTAAGATCCGACAGGTGTAATTGAATTACACCATCGGATCTTAAGGATGCAATTTTAGGCCGGCCGCTAGGTGGCGATTTTACGCCGCGTAAAATTGGGGCTGAGCCCTAGGAGTTCTAAGCAATGTTAAGTATGGCCGTCGTTCCCGCGTCGAAATTTAAAAAATCACGTTGTTTGCGTAAGTCGTCCGTGAATGGCGCTGGACGCCATTTACGTTAACGTCTAAACAAATGACGTCCGTGCGACGTCATTTAGCGCAATGCACGTCGGGTAATTTTCCCGATGGAGCATGCGCAGTACGTTCGGCGCGGGAACGCGTCTAATTTAAATGGTGCTCGCCCCATTTGAATTAGGGGGGCTTGCGCCGAGCGGATTTACGTTACACCGCCGCAAGTTTACAGGTAAGAGCTTTGTGAATCAGGCACTTACGCTGTAAACCTGCGGCGGTGTAACGTAAATCAGATACGTTACGCTGCCGCGGAGCAACGTAAATGTAACTGAATCTGGCCCTAAGTGACTTTGAACGTGGCATGGGTTGTTGGTGCCACAAAGGCGAGAAGACCGCCCAAAAGCAGAATTATTCTACAGTCCTACTAAGGAGAAAGCTCAGCCCGCAAACACTTCAAATCCATAAAGTGATCAAAAGAGGACCAAAAAAATATAGGTCCAAAATATAACGTAGCCGGCGTTGTCTACATCCTGGAAACACATTTTTTTAGGCAACCTGCCGTATCCACAGCACACAAACACGTCAACAACAAAAAAATAAACTATTAACGTTCTTACTATCTTGCTTATTCAAGAGATTACTGACTTGATTAGGGTATAAAGCAATTAACTTCTTTATTACATTGCTTATTTAAGAGATTACGGGTTTGATAAAGTAACAAAAGGTTCAAACCACTTGCTGCGTTGATTACATAGGAGATTAGGCCGCCTTAATACGGCCCATAACAAAAGAGAAAAAAATAATAATGATGATGATAATAATAGGGGTTGTAGGTCGGGTCGGTTGGTTTGCAGCTGCGAGTAAGAAAATAAAAACTGTTCCTGGAAAATAAAAATGATAGTTTTAGGAAATTCCTCAAGAGATTAATTCTCCGGGCTAAAAACGTCCTTTGTAGAGTTTGAAAAACAAACGTAATGCGCGGTGGCCGGGCTCCAGGCGCTCATTGCGATTCCCTCCTTGTAACACGCCGACAGCAATTTGGACTTTTATTGCGAGGAATAAAAAATATAAATAAAAAAAATACCATAAAAGGTATGAATTAGACTGACCGTGCGTAGGCGCCGGACAATGAGTCCAGGATTGTAGGCTTGATTCAGCACCGGACGAAAAAACGGGAAACACCGGCGGCTCGGTGAATTACACCCAGCGGTGCTTATAGAAATTCTTACAAATGGCCGTGTAATCTTTTTCTATTATAAATGATCCGGCTGAGGCGTAATTTCACATCTCTCCATCTGTATACTGCATTTCCCCGACAAAGAAAAACATGTTTACCGGTGCTGCCGAAAAAGGAATTTATGGAATGGATGTTTAACCACTTAAGGACCGCCTAACGCCAATATACGTCGGCAGAATGGCACGGTTGGGCACAAGCACGTACCTGTATGTCCTCTTTAAGTGCCCAGCCATGGGTCGCGGGCCTGGTCCGAAGCTCCGTGACCGCGCCGCGGGACCCGGTCGCCGCCGGAGTCCCGCGATCGGTCCCCGGAGTTGAAGAACGGGGAGAGGTGAGTGTAAACACAGCTTCCCCGTTCTTCACAGTGGCGCTGTCATTGATCGTCTGTTCCCTGATATAGGGAAAGGCGATCAGTGACGTCACACGTCCAGCCCCGCCCCCTACAGTTAGAAACACAGATGAGGTCACACTTAACCCCTTCAGTGCCCCCTAGTGGTTAATTCCTAAACTGCAATTGTAATTTTCACAGAAAACAATGCATTTTTATAGCATTTTTTGCTGTGAAAATGACAATGGTCCCAAAAATGTGTCAAAATTGTCCGATGTGTCCGCCATAATGTCGCAGTCATTAAAAAAAAAAAATCGCTGATCGCCGCCATTAGTAGTAGAAAAAAAATAATTAATAAAAATGCAATAAAACTATCCCCTATTTTGTAAACACTATAAATTTTGCGCAAACCAAATCGATAAATGCTTATTGCGATTTTTTTTACCAAAAATAGGTAGAAGAATACGTATCGGCCTAAACAGAGGAAAAAAATGTTTGTTTTATATATTTTTGGGGGATATTTATTATACCAAAAAGTAAAAAATATTGGTTTTTTTTCAAAATTGGCGCTCTATTTTTGTTTATAGCGCAAAAAATTAAAACCGCAGAGGTGATCAAATACCACCAAAAGAAAGCTCTATTTGTGGGGGAAAAAAGGACGCAAATTATGTTTGGGAGCCACGTCGCACGACCGCACAATTGTCAGTTAAAGCACACAGTGCCAAATCGCAAAAAGAGGCCTGGTCCTTTACCTGCATTTTGGTCTGGGTCTTAAGTGGTTAAGGGCTCATGTACATGAGTGTATTGGGTCGTAGAGTGTATAATATGGCCTTCAAGCCACGCCCGGGATCCGCAAAAAAATAAAATAAAAAATATATACATTCCAAATTTTTACTGCCAACTCTCAAACTCCAATCATATTCCATCAATCCTGATTTGATCAAATTAAAACTCCAAACAAGTCTCCTCTTTCCACGATGAACAGGAGGACATCAGAATGGAGCATAGCGCGATAACGTCATCCCATTCATTGTGGAAGGAGGATTCCATAAAATTACACTCCAAACAAGTCTCGTCCCTCCACAAAGAACAGGA
Organism: Rana temporaria; assembly: GCF_905171775.1. Lineage (NCBI taxonomy): Eukaryota > Metazoa > Chordata > Amphibia > Anura > Ranidae > Rana > Rana temporaria. Next base: position 15,766,075 of record NC_053493.1, read on the forward strand.
GGACATCAGAAGAGAGCATAGCGCAATGACGTCATCTCACTCCACGCTGATCTGAGGAAGGACATGATGGGAACTGCTTTACTTACCCAATATAATACCTTGTATATCACTAGGTGCACACTATACGATTTGCCTAAGGATTCCTAGTTCCAGTTACAGTACCCAACTATCTTGAAAAACGAGGAGGACCGTCCTGTGGCATTATATGGGTGACAATGATCATTTGTTGGAGGACCATTCAATGTGTTTCTATTTTGATGTTTTTGACTATTAAACCATGAACGTTCTTGCTGAAACTTTTCCTGAAGAAGCGGGTTATCGCCTGCGAAACGCAAACTGCATCGAAATTACAGCAACTCGCTGTGCTCCACCATAGGGGAGCCACCAAGAACCCGTATTCAAGGAGTACCAGATGGTTTTGGTTATGTTTTATGTGCAGCTTTTTTGTGTTTTGGCAGAATGGAGCATAGTGTGATGACGTCAGAATGGAGCATAGCGTGAGGACGTCATCCAGTTCCTTGTGGAAGGAGGATTCCATAAATCCTGATCTGATAAAACTACACTCCAAACAAGTCTCCTCTTTCCACAATGAACAGGATGAAGTCAGAATGGAGCTTCTCTGTGTTTTGTATGTTTTTTGATATGTATACATATGCAAATTTTTATTATAAAATAAATATTTTTTGATACTTTTTATAATAATTGAGTACCATTATAGTCCTTATATTTAGTTTGTTAGGGTCCATTATTTATTGTGGAAGGAGGATTCCATAAAACCTGATCTGATAAAACCACACTCCAAACAAGTCTCGTCGTTCCACAAAGAACAGGAGGACATCAGAACCTAGCATAGCGCAATGACGTCATCCCACTCATTGTGGAAGGAAGATTCCATAAATCCTGATCTGATAAAACCACACTCCAAACAAGTCTCCTTTTTTCCACAACAGGATTAAATCAGAACGGAGCTTCTCTGTTTCTTAATATGTATACATGTGCAAATTTTATTATATAATAAATATTTTTTGATACTTTTTACAAAAATTGGGTACCATTATAGGGCCAGATTCAGAAAGAAATACGTTACGCTGCGGCAGCGTAACGTATCCCATTTACGTTACACCGCCGCAGGTTTACAGCGTAAGTGCCTGATTCACAAAGCTCTTACCTGTAAACTTGCGGCGGTGTAACGTAATTCTGCTCTGCGCTAGCCCGCCTAATTCAAATGGGGCGGGCACCATTTAAATTAGGCGCGTTCCCGCGCCGAACGTTCTGCGCATGCTCCGCTAGGAAATTTCCCGATGTGCATTGCGCGAAATTACGGTGCCCCGACGTTTTTTTTTAAATGCGACGTGCGTTACGGCGTTTCGTATTCCCGGACGTCTTACGCAAAAAAAAATTTGAAATTCGACGCGGGAACGACGGCCATACTTTAACATGGCTGATCTAAAGATAAGCCATGTTAAAGCAGGTGTAACTTTGCGACGGGTAAAAATGACTAGCGACGACGTACGGGATTGCGACGAACGCGCGGATCTTCGTGGATCGCCGTAACTAGTCATTTGCATATTCTACGCCGACCGCAATGGCCTCGCCACCTAGCGGCCGGCATAGAATTGCATCCTTAAGATCCGACAGTGTAAGTCAATTACACCTGTCGGATCTTAGGGCTATCTATGCGTAACTGATTCTATGAATCAGCCGCATAGTTAGGACGGCCGGAACACAGAGATACGACCGCGTATCAGGAGATATGCCGTCGTATCTCTTCTGTGAATCTGGCCCATAGTCCTTATATTTAGTTTGTTAGGGTCCATTATTTTTTATACACTCCAAACAAGTCTCGTCCTTCCACAATTAACACAATGAAGTCAGAACGGAGCATAGTGCAATGACGTCATCCCACTCATTGTGGAAGGAGGATTCCATAAAACCTGATCTGATAAAACCACACTCCAAACAAGTCTCGTCCCTCCACAATGACGTCAGAACAGAACATAGCGTGATGACGTCACCCCATTTATTGTGAAAAGGAGGAATCCATAAATCCTGATCTGATAAAATTACACTCCAAAAAGTCTCCTCCTTTCACAATGAATAGGATGAAGTCAGATTGGAGCATAGCACAATGACGTCATCCTGTTCATTGTAGAAGGAGGATTCCATAAATCCTCATCTGATAAGACTACACTCCAAAAAAGTCTTGTGCTTCCACAAACAACAGGATGACGTCAGAACGGAGCATAGCGCGAGGACGTCATCCAGTTCCTTGTGGAAAGAGGATTCCATAAATCCTGATCTGATAAAACTACACTCCAAACAAGTTTCCTCTTTCCACAATGAATAGGATGAAGTCAGAACGGAGCTTCTCTGTGTTTTGTATGTTTTTTTTTTTACATATGTAAACATGTGCAAATTTTATTATATAATTCATATTTTTTGATACTTTTTACAAAAATTGGGTACCGTTATGGGGCCAGATTCACGTACAAGAGTGCCGGTGTAACGTAACCCGTTTACGATACACCGCCGCAAGTTTCCAGTTTTAGTGCCCGATCCACAAAGCACTTACCTGGAAACTTGCGTTGGTGTATCGTAAAGACGTCCGGCGCAAGGCGGGCCAATTCAAATGGGTGTGTGCCATTTAAATTAGGGGCGCTCCCGCGCCGGACCTACTGCGTATGCTCCGTTTTGCAATTCCCGTCGTGCTTTGCGCGCAGTGACGTAATTTTTTCGAACAGCGACGCGCGTAGCGTAATTCCGTATTCCCGGACGGCTTACGCAAATGACGTTCATTTTTAAATTTCGACGCGGGAACGACGGCCATACTTTATACAGCAATACGATTGCTGTGTAAAGTTAGGGCACCTAAAACGACGACTAACTTTGCGACGGGAAACTAGACTAGCGGCGACGTAGCGAACGCGAAAATCCGTGGATCGCCGTAACTCCTAATTTGCATACCCGACGCTGGTTTACGACGCGAACTCCCCCCAGCGGTGGCCGCGGTACTGCATCCTAAGATCCGACAGTGTAAAACAATTACACCTGTCGGATCTTATGGATATCTATAGTAACTGATTCTATGAATCAGCCGCATAGATAGAAACAGGGATACGACGGAGTATCAGGAGAAACGCTGTTGTATCTCTTATGTGAATCTGGCCCATAGTCCTTATATTTAGTTTGTTAGGTAGGGTCCATTATTTTGTATACACTCCAAACAAGTCTTGCCCTTCCACAATGACGTCAGAACGGAGCATAGCGCGATTACATTATTCCCGAATCCCGTTTATTGTGGAAGAAGGAATCCATAAATCCTGATCTGATAAAACTACACTCCAAACAAGTTTCGTCCTTCCACAAAGAACAGGATGACGTCAGAACGGAACATAGCGTGGTGATGTCATCCCATTCATTGTGGAAGGAGAAATCCATAAATCCTGATCTGATAAAATTACAAACAAGTCATCCTGTTCATTGTGGAAGGACGAGACATCAGAATGGAGCATAGCACGATGACGTCATTCAGTTCATTGTGGAAAGGAAATGCTGGTTTGGTTGATTTTAATACAAGTTAAAGCGCTTATCTGCACTATCTGGATCGCTTTTACTTCCTTGTTTTGCATGTTATCTGGAAATACTGTATATGGTATGAA